>NC_061117.1:138144006-138444006 GCF_002878395.1 Capsicum annuum
TTGGAGTGGTAGCATGTACCTCAAGAATAAGGATAAAATAGAATCAGCATTCAACAAGAAGTTAATATATCATATTTAATCATATTCATAACCTTGTCTACACATATAATGTATCAAATGCTAATCAAGGGGAAATGTTTTATCAATGCTTTGGAAGCACTCATTCATCATACATGCAATAGAGGACTTCAACTTCTACACTTATATATTCAATAATTTCTCATTGGGCATAGAAAATTAACCATAATCACATATCATCAAGATAATAAATCTAACCACACACACATCCATTTGAGTGAGGGACTCTAACTACTCACACACATTTACATAAGTGAGGAATTCTGACCACTCACACACATTGATTCAAGCAAGGGACTCTATCCATATGCTCGCAGATTAGAAAAAGGACTCTAAACTCATGTCATATTAGATAGGGGACTCTAATCCCAAGCCAATTCATTTGGCAAGGAACTTCAACCTCATGAGATCTCATTATGCAAGGGACTTTACACACATGAAATTTCATTCTGCAAGGGATTTTAGACTCAAGCCATCATGAGTATCATTACTCAATATTGGAACTCTATCCCTTTGTCCATGCATCCACGTATAGTTATTTCCACACATAAGGACTTTAACCCATTTAGCCAATTTAATATCATACATAACCACATGGTACTTATGGGAGCCTTCATTGCTCAACCTTTCAACAGGCCAATGACTTAATTCAACTTCCATACAATTCAAACTAGGTCCTAAAGACTCTTACATGCCATTCATATTGCATGAGCAATTTTATACCACAATTTAGCCCCACACATAATTTATATTCATTTTTATGATAGGGACTTTAACCTCCTTATTTATCAAACCATCAGGGTCATCAATCATACAATACATGGCTCATTTTTACCTTTAAAACATCATTTATCAAGCATTCATACATATTGGTCTATTGCCCTTATTCAAAATATCACCAATATGAGACTAAATAATTCACTTAGACATTCTCACAAAATAATTATGTGCTTATCTTTAACAAGGTCATTTTCATGGTATACTTCATCAAGATTAGGGTTACACATGAACAACATGTTAGACCACATGAAACAAAAATCCATATATGCTAATCATCATCAATGACATCAATAAACACAAGTCTAACCACAAATCATCATTGTTCATCAGTTAACAACAAAACCCTTTTCATTTGATTTCAAAACCACCATGTACAGTTACTAATTCAAATGTGAAATACATGGGTTTTAAAGTTATTTATCAAGGGTAATAGATACATTCCTTAACTTGAATCACCAAGAATATTGACTCCCTTTCCCTCCTAAGATCACCCTCCAAACCCTAGCTTCTAATATTATTTCAAGGAATTTTTAGACTATTTTGGAGTGTTTAAGTCTTGTAAATGAGGGATTAGAAGGCTATAATTCCTTATATAGTGAAGGGACTTAGGGTTTTAGGTAGGGTAAATGACCAGAAGGCCCTTAGTTAAAAGCTGGAAAATGACCCTGTCTTAGGGTATGACTCCCCCATACAACTCCCTAAGTAATCATACCTTAGGGTATGAGTGGTACCCTTAGTCGTACCCTAGGATCCTCCTTGGTTATCTATACTATTATGGTACCAGTGGATACTCTTGAGTCATATCCAAAGGGTACGACTCAACCTCTATCTCATAAGCTTCATCTGTATAGAATATAATCTATTTAAGTTGAAACTTTATTCCACAGGATTGACTAGTATATGACTCATATATGTTGGTTACGACCAAAGGTAGGCCAAGTCATAAATTAGATAGTGTGCTACCCTCATGGATAATCAAGGTATAAGAGTGGGAAGGCAACATGGGTATGACCCGTACCCATGGGTACGACTCAAGTCCCTAGTCATATCAATTTCAAAGATATCAAATAGTGAAGTTCTTCTCATGTTTCCAAGCCTAGGCGTTTCAGTAAGTGCCAGACCTCCTTCATAGCTCTTAAAACTCTCTAGACTTGGACCTTTGGCACTTACTTTGGTCGTCCAAAGATTGTAGGTGGCACTTATGGATCGTAGGTGCCCTTAGTAAGTGATAGAGTCTTCTTTTTCCTACTTCTAAGCCTCTGGACTTCAAGTTCTAACACCTACTTTGGTCACCTACGTCCGATAAGTGGCACTCATGGCTAAAAATGCCAAAGTAAGTAGCCCAAAAAGTTGACTTTCATCTTTTCCTTCAGTTTCAACTTCCAAACCTAATTTCCTATAGAAATATACCTAAAACACATCACATCTCACAAAACAACCTAAGAAACTTGCATATTTTTATTGTTTTAAGCTTTAATAGTTCTATAAATAGATAGCACATCACATGGAACTGTTAGAAATTGAATATAATGTTATTTTCCTTAACTTTTCACTCAATATCTATTTTTTACCAGCAAAGACTTCAAAATAGAAAAGTGGTTATAAAAATAAATGAATTGCCCGGTAATTGAATTGTCAGCTCCAGTATGTCATAAATGAATTGGGACAGCTGTACGAAAGATCTAAATAGGTGAAAAGTAAGGAAATATAGAGAATATCTTATAGTGTCACTATAGTATCCACTACTAAAAGGACCTTCTTTCTTAAAAGTAAAAGGGTTAGGATGTGCCTGAAAGGCTCGAACGGGTGGGGATACTAGGGCCTCATCTTTTTTTTGATCTGCTAAGTAGCCTCCTCTACTGGGCAGTGTTTCCTATAAACCTTAAATATTGGATCTCCCTAGTGCACAACTATGTGATATCACTAGCTAATACGAGCATCGACTCCTCTACAAGGGTCAATCTCTTATCCAACTAAAACAAGTCCCACCGAAGCACATGTGACTTATCAGGAATGTAATGCTGCAACATAAAAACATGGAAAAATAGATGAACAATAGGAAATCTAGGGGCAAGTAAAACTCAAAATCTACCTCTGCAGCTGCGTAAAGTATCTCAAGTAGTATAATATATTTGGGATTGAGCTTGCCTTTCCTCCGAACCTCATCACACCCTTTATGGGAGATAATTGAGTGATATACAATCTCTAAATCCAAACCTCAAATCATGAAGTCTATGATCTGCATAAGCCTTCTGCCTACTCTAAGAGGCCATCAGCATATCCTAAATTACTCTAACGCTAGCTAATGACTCTATAGCATGCCAATACGACGAGATCTAACTTTGGAGGTCCTAACCAACCTATCGGAGATTGACAATGCATAGCATATAACTCCTTAAATAGTGTCATCTTAATACTTGAATGGTAGCTATTATTATATGTGAACTTTGCTAATGATAAGTGTTGCTCCTACTAACCTTCAAAATGCATAACGTAAGCTAGGAAGCTAGGATAATATCCTTAAGAATCTAAGTAGTCTGCTCTAACTGCACATTGGTCTGAGGGTGAAAAGCGATGTTAAGATCCACATGAATACCCATATACTCTTGAAAAGCCCTCCAAAATATGGAACTAAATATTGAGCCCTGGTCTGAAATAATAGATATAGGTACTCCATAAAGGCAAACTATTTTCCAAACATAGATATAGGATAACCTCTCAGCATTGAAGGATGTCCTAATAGGTAGAAAGTGTGTTGATTTGGTCAATCAATCTAAAATGACGGATATGTCTTCAGAACCATGGGAGGTGCGAGCTAATCTACTAACAAAATCCATAGTGATCCAGTTCCACTTCCACTCAAGAGTGGTAAATCTCTGAATTAGTCCACTAGGCTTGTGATGCTCGGCCTTCACCTACTGACAACATAGGCAACAAGCTATACAGTCTTCCATATCTCTATTCATACCACTCTACCAGTAGTGCTACCTCAAATTCCTATACATCTTTTCTACCCCTGGGTTAATAAAATATCTTGAATTATGAGCATTACACAATATCAACTGTATCAAGTCACCATCCCTTGAAACACAGATGCATCTATCATACCTTATAATACCCTCAAAAACTATGATAGCCCTCCTAGACTCACCACTCGACACCTGATCACGTATGACACAAAGTCTGCTATCCTCAAACTAATGACTCAAAATCTACTTAAATATGGTAGACCTCGCCTCAACACTAGAAAGGAGAAAACTAATGTCTAAAATGTCAAGTTGTACCATCAAGTTGGCTAAGGACTAGATGTCCTACGCCAACAGCCTCTCAAAAAGTAAAACCAAATAAAAGTTACCTAAACTCATTGACTTCCGACTTAAGGAATCTATTATCATGTTCCCTTTACTTAGATGATATACAATAGAGATATCATAATTCTTCAACAACTCTATCCATCTACATTGTCTAGAATTTAGCTCTCTCTAAGTCGTAAGATGCTGAAGACTATGAGGATCAGTGTAGATCTCACAATGCACTCCATATAAATAATACCGCAAAAACTTAAGTGCACAAACTTATGTCTCCAACTTTTAATCATGAGTGAGGTAATTGTGCTCGTGCACCTTCAGATGCCTCGATGCAAAAGTAATAACCCAGCCTTATTTTATCAATACACAACCCAGACCAACACCAAAAGTATCATAATATATTGTAAATTCCCTGCCCTTAACAAGGTAAGCCAATTTAGTAATAAAGTGAGAAAACCCTTAAGATTTCAAAAGCTTAACTCATACTCCTTAAACCACTAGAAAGGAATGTCCTTTTGGGTCAATCATGTCATTGACACTATAGTAGTAGCATAACCCTCAACAAATCGTCTGTAGTAACTGGTTAAACCAATGAAGCTACAAACCTTAGACGGAGATGTAGTCCTACTCTAATAAAAAATAGCCTTAATCTCTATTGGGTCCACTATAATCTCATTCTTAGACACCACATGTCCTAGGTATGTCACCAACTCAAGCCAGGCTTGCACTTTTAGAATTTGGAAAAAAGCATAAGATCTCTCAAAGTATAGATCAGAATCCTCAAATGTTGCATATGCTCCTCCTAACTTCTCGAATACACAAGAATGTCTAGATGAATACAATAATGAAATAGTCTAAATAAGGTTTGAACATGTGGTTCATCAATTCCATGAATGCACCTAGGTCATTGGTCAACCCAAAAGATATCACTAGGAACTCATAATGGCCATAGCGAGTCTTGAAGGTTATCTTTGGGATGTCCTCAACCTGAACCCTGAAATGATAGTAATCAAACCTCAAGTCAATCTTAAAGAATACCACTACTTTCTTAACTAGGTCAAATAATTCGTTAATATAAGGCACATGATACATATTCTTTATTGTACCTTATTAAGCTAGGTGTAATCAATACGCATGTGCAACAAACCTTCCCTCTTCTTTGCAAACAAGATTGAATCACCCTAAGGCTACATACTCGACCTAATAAAATCCTTACCTAGAAGATCCTAAAGCTAAGAATTCAACTCCATAAGCTTAGCATAATCCATATAGTAAGGTGCCATAAAAATAGATCGGGTTCCTAGCTTAAGATCAATAATAAACTCAATATCGTGCTTAGGGGAAAAACTTAGTAGATTAATAGAAAAACAAGTAATATTATGTATCATAGGAAAAGAGTCAAGCAAGGGACTCTCTACACTAACATCCTGAACAAAATTAAGATAATATTCTCAACCCCTCAATATAAGTCTCTTAGCTTAAGCATAAGAAATAATCCTCATTAGCACTCGACTAATAGATCCCTGCCACACAATTAAGGGTATGCCAAACATGGATAAGGTAATGGCCTTAGAAAAATAATACAAAACTACATAATAGAGAGATAACCAGTCCATGCCCAAAATCAAATTAATTTCCATCATATATAATATAATAAGATCAGCCCCAGTATCAAACTCTTGAATGGCTAAAATACATGATCTATTAGCCCAATATCTATTAAATAATCCCCTACAAGAGTATACACATATGACCAAAAATATGAAGAATCTCAAGACAACTCTAACCATAGAAAATAACAAGCAAACAAATATGAATAAATGGATCTCAGATAAAATAAAGTAAAAACTGGCTAATAACACACTAATATTATATCTATAATTAAAGAAATCCATAGACACTACCTTTGATCTACTAGGTACAATATATGAATGACCTTACTCATCACCTAACTAGATACTTGACTGATCACCTATCCTACCTAGATGAGGACCTCGACAAGCACCCTGAGGACTACCCCAAAGACTTTGCATACCACCTCTAAAATAGGGAGACACTACCCAAATGAACAAAATACACCACTATAGGGACAACTTACCCATGCTCTAGACACTATCTAAACAAAGAACAAAGACGCCACACTCATAATAATTAATGATCCTTTGGGTAGTTTTTTGCATTTCCACTTAATTTTGGTTATTTGTAGACTTCCCATATGTGTAGCAAGTTATTTATGACTTGCTGAAGCTGATAGTTTTGTTACCAGGCTATTCAATTGAATTTTAGAGAATTTTCTATTGGGAAGTCATTGCTGGTTCAAATTGGCTATCGGGTAAACAATTTTATCAAATGACCTCTTATGCTAATTATAACTATTCCAATATCTCCAAAAGGTCAGTTTTAAGCTAGGTGGTGTCTTAGTTTAGGTCTCGAGGTACCAGGGATCATTTTGAGCTATTAACCGAAAGTTAAGAAATATGGCAAATGATGTGGGACCTACTTTAATTATATTGACCTCAAATGAAAATTTTAATTATGCCGTTGAGTTTAGAATGTTGAATTTGATAGGTTAGTATATTCCATTTTTATATATGTGATTCTGGATAAATCCCGAGAGGGTGATAAAGGCTTGGAAATTTCCAAGTCTCAGCTCGTACTGGTGCACGAACATTCGCTATCCACTGGTTATGTGTGGGACTTTGCAGGAACCATTAAGTATTGTATAAGTGACATTGGTAGTTGTGTAAGAAATTTTTTTTTGCAGCGGACAGGTATTGCATAAGCGACACTCATTAGTAAGCGGACAGGTATCTCATAAGTAATGTCTGTGCCAAGCCATAGGTATTGTGTAAACGATATTATTATCGCATAAATAACTTTTGAATATTATTCTAGGTATCACGTATGAAATTAATGAATTACGTATGTGATACCTGTGTACTCGAGAAGGGTATACATGCCCTCGTTAGCCCATTTTTCACCATTTCTCATCCATTTTTAAGAAAATTAAACCCTATAAAGTAGGAGATCTTATAGACAACATTAGTGGGTGGTTTTTGGATCTTGGGATAGGATTTATTATGCAATCTTCCTTTAATTCGCAGTAAGACTTTATTATTTTCAAGGTTGATTTCTCCATTTTCATCAAAAAGTCTTAGAAGCTTGGGGACTTGATTTTAGCACCAATATAGCTTGAAATTAACCTATTATAAAGAGTAAATGTTACTTGATCATAAAGGGATGTTGACTTGGTTTTATAAATGTGATTTTCATAAATAGATCACACATGGGATTTATACGTAATTTTGAACCCAAAAAAATAGTGAAATATAGGTATTATTGTTCTCATTTTGATAAGTAGATTTTGATTTTTAAAGAATGAAAACTTATAGAAGTTTATCTAGAGGGGAAATTGGTGATTTAGCAAATTCTCTGGGCTTTTATTGGCACCTAGGTTGGCTGGGTTTAACTACTTATAGATTGAGCTATATTGTACTATAATTATGATATTATGCTTGATATAGGTATGATTTAGGTGTTGAAAGTTTGAATGAGGATATTTGGGATAATTGAACCTTTAAGTTACCTTAAAACATTATATATTGAGTAGTTAACATAGTTAGTCATGGTTTAGGTAAATTAGGCTTCATGGTATATAATTAGAATAGCAATGCCTTAATTAATCAATTTTGGAAAAATTGCCTATTTACTTATATTCGGGTGGAATTATTCCTAATTTTTTCAATTAAAGGTATTTCTCTAGTTGCTATTATTCTAAGTAATACTTCCTTAGTTAATCATGTTTGGATCGGAATTATATCCAAGGTCTAATTATGGCTACTTGATATCTAGGGATAAACCTAGATACCTTAGTGTAATCTAGGATAGAAATTGCCTGCTATATGTAGTTTTGATGATAAGCAGCTAAACTACGAAAGACAAGGTCCATGGATATGGAAGGTATAGTACAACTAGCATGCGCCCTCTGCACAATTATATTATCTTGGGTAATAAACTTGCAGGTGCTATTTTATGCTATTTTATACCGACTTAGATAGTTGGTACAATGATATTCCATCCTAATCATCACCTAGCTATAAAAGGAAAGTGATGCCTCTTCAAAAATTAGTTCTTCCAAAAATTACAAAGAATAAATAGAGACAACAATGCCCCATTTCAATACTGCTTAAGTTCTTAGCTCTATGTGTGCTTAAACTAAAATAATTCTTGAGTGGGTATTGATTTATAATCGAACTACGCACTTATAAGAGTAGTGTTGTTTTTAGAGAGTTGCTTATGTATAGTTACCTGAGCTTATAACTGGTTAAAGTTAACTAATTTTGAAGGAAACTTGGCAAAGTTATTGAGGTGTGCTTGTAATAGAGGTATTGCAAGTAGGAGAAACCTAGAGTTAGATTTATAGTTGAGTTTGTAATCAAGATATTGGTTATAGTGGACTGGTTTGGTGCTTGTAACGGCAAGCCGTGGTTTTTTCCATGTTGGGTTTCCATTTAAATACCTTATGTTTTTACTCTTCTTTAATTGCTTTGAATTTCTCAACATATTATAAATGCTCTACAATTATTTTTCTTGTAATTAATCCCGAGGGACATGGTCCTTCACTATGTGGTGCAACCCCCAAGGGTTCATGATTGCTGAAGAGAATCTTTGGGGATTAGGCATGGGCCCTTGTGGCCTACCTTAGTCCATGACTTGTGATAACCTTGTAAACCTATTTATGTATCATACACTCTTACAAAAGGGTAGCTTGATACTTGATAGGGTTGAATATAATTATTGAGTATTTTAGTTAGTATGGATTGATGGATGCTAATTTTGAGTACTACCAATAATGTTGCCATTATGTGGGACTAATGGTATAACTTATAAGTATGATTTATGACTTTTGCATGTGACTATGGGCTTGACTTCCAAGTATGATTAATAAATTTTCCTATTGATATGTTTAATGTTATAGATATCAGTATGATTAAGGGTTGATAACTTGTTTGTATGGTATGGATTGTGTAGATATATAACTTATCTCATGGGTATGATATGGATTTTATAGATAAAATATGGATTATTGATATGATACAACTTATATATGATATGTAGATGAGATTAACGACCTTTAGATAAGATGGGTGGTCTATAGATATGGTCATTAATATGACTTTTAGATACCATTAGTATTATTATTTATGAATATTAAAATTTTTAGAGTTTCTAGATATGGTCAATAATATGGCTTATAGACATGATTATGGATGAGACCTATGCATATGATTCCTTATTTAATTTATAATTATGAGTAGAGGGATGGTCTATAATTATAATTTTTCTTGTATAATCTATTGGGTTTGGACTATTGAAATGGCTCACTAATGTGGTTGATAATTATGAGTTCTAGTTCAAGTATGGAAATTGTTAATGGTATTAATAATATGAGTTCTAGTTTTTGTCTGACAATTGTGAATGATATTGGTAAAGTGAGTTTCAACTCGAGTCCAGCATTAAGGGTTTCTCAAAATGTGGTATGTGACATATGGATTCTTAGTTATGAAATGGTAATTGATAAATTATTGTTATATGGTGGTTTACTTCTCCTGATTGTAGTCTCTAGGCTTGTAGGGGCCTGCGTGAGGTTATTTACTTTTTTGTAATTATTGGCTTATGGGGGGTAATTCAGCAGTTATAAATGTAAGATTTTTATGTTATTATTCTAGTTTTATTTATTTATGTATGTAGAGGGGTATTTGAGAAATTTCTAGGTTTTCCCTTTTATCTTGACTTAGTTTATGTTATCTTGTATCCTATCATATTTATATCATGATTTAGCATAGTCGTTCGATGATGCCTACTGAGTACCTATGGATTTGGTACTTATACCACACTTTTGTACCTTTTTGGTGTAAATTTAAGTACTTGTTATCACCAATAATTAATCGATCGTGCAGAGTTGAGCTTGAAGATTGGGTGAGCTCTTGGAGTTGGAGTTACACCTTTTTCCTTCTAGTAATCTATGTATAGTCTTTAATTTTCAAGATGGATTGTACTTGTCTACTGGGTACTCATGGTTCTTTTGCAGTTGCTCTAATATCGATATGATTGTGTCTTGGGATATTTATTGGTTTCTATCTATCTATTAAATCTCTATGAATATTTCATCATTATTGAAATCTTTAAATTGTTTGATTTTGGGTTTTTGGCTATTTTCCACCAATTAAGCCCATTGCTTGTAGCTTTGGACTATGGTTTGGCTCACTTACTAGAGGGATAGAGTAGGTATCACTATGTCTCATAATTTGAGTTGTGATAAATTAGTATCAGAGCCTAGGTTTTACTGATATTATTAGTACAAGAGCAGGTGTCTTATAGAGTCCACGAATAGAAACAATTATATCCATCTCTTATCTTAATGAGGCTATGGGGAAATTTTATAAGTTCTTCAGTTCTTTCAGTCATTTTATGCTAAGAGTCTAATTTTTTTTCTAAATTATTCCTTTGGTTTCAGTTTTTCCCAAATTTCTATGACAATTTGGTTTCTAAAATATTCCTTTGGTTTTACTCTTTCCCAAATGTCTATGACACGTGCTACCGCTACACGAGATAAGGGTCCTCGATACTGATCCAAGAGATCCTATCACTGTTTGTAAATGAACTAGAGATAACGGATAACATCAAGATATGTCCCTATCTAGGGTTCAGGATAGGGGGCCTTCACTAGATACTATTCCCATACTTGAGCCAGAGTTTCTTCTATCTTAGCCAGTGGTAGGCTAGGGACCTGTCCAGGCTCCACCAAGATTTTGTTTCTTTATTAGTTTTCATGGATGATTTGGTTTAGCTTTTGGGATTGAATGGTTTGTCCATCTTCTAATAATGCACAATTTATAAATTAGAGTTGTACTGAGGTAGGGCGTAACCTCTAGCTGCAGCTCTCAGAGTTATGATCCCTCCTGCACCAGTAGTTGCTTAATCGATAATTACTTTGCTACTGGTTACCCAGCTTGCTATGTTTGTCGTGGATTAGAAAATATTGGCTAGATTCTTGATTGGCTTTGCCTAAGTTTTCTAAGACAACAAGGAAGGATGTATTTAAGTATCTAATTGCTTGTGAAGACTCCATAATTTTGACCTATTTGAGACTTGTGGTATGGATTACACCTACTTTTCAGATGGACGTTGAAGGTTTACATTGGTGGAGAGGCCATCTTGATTCCAGGCCAGCTGGATTTTCTATTTAGATATGGCCTTAGTTCTTTGAGATGTTCTTAGAGAAGTACATGTCTTACAGCCTTAGGGATTATTTGAGACATCAGTTCTCGAGGTTGGAGTAGGGATCCATGATAGTTGTGGAGTATAAGGCTCATTTTCTCTAGTTCGATAGGCATGCTACTTTTATCCTGACTTCTGAGTATAAGAGGGTTCATTGCTATGTCTGAGAATTTAGACTTTCTCTTCACATGTCTACACAGAGTTTAGTTATTATGGGTAGGTCTTTTGCTGAGGTTTTTTATTATACTCAGCTTATGGAGTAGATGTATTGTAAGGCCCAAGGGGGCAATAATAAGAGGCAACAGTATCATGGCAGGTTTAGTAAGAGTCATAGTAGCTCCTGGTTCAGAGGTAGTGGTTCTTAAGGAAGGTACCCGCTACGTCATCCATTTCAGCATTAGGGTAAGTATGGTAGACCAATTTAGGCTGCACTATGTTTACTTATGAAGGCTAGTCTAGATCTCGTGATTGTCCTGGCCAGGGTCGTTATTTGTCTTTGAGGGGTTTGTCTTTAGATTATTCTTGTTGTGGTAGTTATTCTAGGTTATCCAAATATTCTGGTTTTGGTCTAATGCCTAGGTCATGTTATGTTTGTAGAGCTTTGGGTCACTTCACCAGGGAGTACCCCCGTCGTAGGGATGTTTTTCCTTCAGCTCAGAGTATTCCAGCTATTAGGGCAAATCATCCCTAGCTAGAGGTAGTAAGCATAGTCATAGGGGTAGTCCTTAGGGTGCTTTTAGTGAATCTTAGGCAAGTAGGATAGGAGGTCAGTTGGCAGCCCAGCCAGGTGGCGAGCATGGGTAGTGTGTGTAGTACCTGCTAGACCCAAGGCCGAGCGTTTAGATATTGTTATTTTGGGTATGATTTTGGTGTTCCACTAGTTAGACTTTATTTGATCTGGGATCCACTTATTCTTAAGTGTTTACTTATTTTTCTCCATGGTTAGAGTTATCCTTTGATACATTATCTATGTCATTACGTTTATCTACTCCCAAGGGTGATTCTTTAGTAGTGGATTAGGTTTTTAAATTGTGTGTTATGACTGTTAGAGATATTGATACTTTTGCTAATCTTATTATATTGGACATAGTAGTTTTTGATGTGATTCTGTGAATAGACTGGTTTTCTCACTATCGTAAAGCCATCAATTATTTTTCCAAGACCATTACCTTAGCCATGCACGGCATATCCCCAATCTTGTGGTAGGGAGCTGTAAGCTATGAGTAGATATGGATTATTTCTTATATATGTTCTAGGAAAATTATTTTGAGGGATTACGAGTCTTATCTCACTTATATTTGTTATGTTGGCATGGAATGTCCGTCACTTGACTTTGTTCCTATAGTTTGTGAGCTTCCTAAAGTTTTTCCTACCGATCTACCTGGATTTTCTCCTAAACATAGTATTGAGTTTATTATTGATCATGAGAAAGGCACCCAACCTATTTCTATTTAACCTTACCGTGTGACTCCTTCCAAGCTTCAGGAGCTAAATTCTCATCTTTAGGGTCTTCTTGGTAAGGGTTTTATCTGATTGAGTGTGTCTTCTTGGAGAGACCCTGTGTTGTTTATTAAGAAGAAGGATGGCTCTATGTGTATATGTATTCATTATAGGCAACTTAATAAAGGAATAGTGAAGAAACATTATCCTATGCCTCGCATTGATGATTTATTTGACCAGCTTCTGGGAGCAGCAGTGTTATCTAAGATTGATTTGAGGTTTGCTTACCATCAGTTGAGGATTCGGGCAGAGGATATCCCAAAGACATCCTTTAGGACCCGTTATGGTTATTATGAGTTCCTAATGATGTCATTTAGGTTGACTAATTCCCTAAACATATTTAAGGATCTGATGAAATAAGTGTTCAGGACTTATTTGGTTCCTTCATAATTATGTTCATCAATGGCATCCTTGTGTATTCGAGGAATAGGGAGGAGCATGCACAGTATTTAAGGGTTATGGTCCACATTTTGAGAGATCATTGTATTTTTGCCAAATGTCCAAGTATGAGTTTTTGCTGGAGTCGGTGACATTTCTTAGGCATTTTGTGCCTAACGATTGGATTATGGTAAATCCGATGAAGATTGAGGTTTTTCATGATTGGTCTAGGCCTACATATACAACTAAGGTTCATAGCTTTATTGACTTGGCCAATTATTATTGATGATTTGTTGAGGGTTTTGCTACTATTTCAGCACCTATGACCAGATTAACTCAAAAGAAACTTCCCTTCTGATGGTTCGGAGAGTATGAGCCGAGCTTTAGGAAGGTCAAGGAATTTTTGACTTTAGCTCCTATTTTGGCTCTTCCTGTTTAGGGTGAAGAATTCAACGTGTATTGTGATTCTCTTATGTTTGTTTGGGTTGTCTATTGATACAGTAGGGGTATGTTATTTCTTATGCTCTGGTGTAACTTAAGGTGCATGATCGCAACTACCCCAATCATGATTTGGAGTTAGCGGCGGTAGTTTTCACGCTTAAGATTTGAAGGCATTATATTTATGGTGTCCATAATGAGATATTCACAGATCATCACAATCTTCAGCATCTTATGACCCAAATAGAGCTTAATGTTAGGCAGTGTAGATGGATGGAGTTGCGTAAGGATTATGATATCTCTATCTTATATCATTAGGGCTAGGTCAATGTAGTATCAGACATCTTAAGACAAAAAGAAGTGAGTATGGGTAGCTTGGCTTCTATTTCAGTTTCTCAGAGGCTGTTGGTATGGGACATTTAGTCCTTAGACAAATTAATGGTGCCACTTGATATTTCAGACCCTAGGATAATTTTTAATAGTATTGAGGCAAGGTTCTCTCTATTGGAGCACATTTGGAATCGCCAATTTGAGTATATGAGACTTTGTGCCATCCGTGATCAAGTATTGAGTGATGATTCCAAGAGGTCTACCATAGATTTTGAGGGTGTCTTGAGATTCAATAGTCACATTTGTGTTTCGAGGGTTGATGACTTGATTTGGTCAATTTTGCGTGAGGCTCATAGCTCTAGGTATTCTATTTACCTAAGTACAATAGAGATGTATAGAATTTTGAGAAAATATTATTGATGGATTGGTAGGAAGAGAGATGTGGAGGACATTATAGCTTGTTACCCATGTTTTCAGCAAGTGAAGGTCGAGCATCAGCGATCGGGCGGTTTGATTCAGAGATTACGCATTCTCAAATGGAAGTAGGAGCAGATTACCATAGATTTTGTTAGTGGTTTTCCAAGTTCTTCTCATGGTTTCGATAGTATTAAGGTCATAGTGGATTAGTTGAACAAATCGGCCCATTTTATTAAGGTCATAGTGGATCAGGGGTTGTTGGATAGGGTCAGGGTGATTCAAGATAGGTTGAGGGCGACTCAGAGTAGGCAGAAGGCTTATACAAACAGTAGACTTTATACCTTGATATTTGGAGTTGGTGATAGGTTATTCCTCCATGTGACACCCATAAAGCGTGTGATGAGGTTCGAGATGAACAACAAGCTTGGCCCCAAATAATTTGGGCCTTTTTATATTCTTTGTACCATTGTTGAGGTGGCTTACAATTTAGCCTTTCCCCCAGATTTTTCCGCTGTCCATACAGTTTTCCAAGTTTTTATGTTGCGGCGATATATTTTTTATCCATCTCATGTGCTTAGATAAGACTCAGTCCAGTTAGATGAGCAGCTGACTTTTGTGGAGGAGCTTGTGCTAATTTTAGCTAAAGATGTAAGGCAGTTCCAGATAAGAGAGATTCCCGTAGTTAAGGTTCAGTGGAGGCACCGCGCAAAAGAGGAGGATAATTGGGAGATTGAAAGTGAGATTTGAACCTAGAATCCTCACCTGTTTAAGGCTTCAGGTATATCTTAATCCTTTACTTTCATGGATGAAAGTTCTTTTAGTATGGATATCATAATGACCCTTAAGGTTGTTTTCTACATTTCCCCTTATTTTCACTATTTAGAGATTTCCCATCGCTGCTCCAAGTCATTTATGACTTGTTGGAACTGGCAGTTTGATTACTGGGTAGTTCATTAGGTTTTAGAGCCAATTCTTTGTTTAGAAGTCTTCATTGTTTAAAATTGGATTTCGGGTAAAAACTTTGGTGAAACGACCTTGTATTCCAATTCTCACTATTCCAACAGCTCCGGAATGCCGATTTTAGGCTAGGTGAACTCTTTGTTTGGGTCCCAAGGCACTTGGGCTCATTTTGAGAAATTGGCCAGAAGTTAAGGAAACTGGCAAATAGGCGTGGGACCTACTTTTCATTTAAACATCCTCGGATGGAAATTTTGATTGTGTCAGTGAGTCTGGAATATCAAATTTTATAGGGTAGCATAGTCCATTTTCATACATGGGATTCCAAATGAATCTGGAGTGGTTAGCAAAGGCTTGGAAATTTTCAAGTCTCGGCTAGTGCTGATGCTGGTGCTGGTGCACCCATGTTCCTGAGCCATTGGTCGCATACATGACTTGATAAGCACAAGCAAGTGTCATGTAAGTGACATTGGTAATCGCATAAACGGCTTACCCCGGCAGCAAACAGGTATCGCATAAGCGACACTCTTTGTCATATAAGTGAAGTTTGTGCTAGGTCATAAGTATCGCGTAGGTTATATTATTGTCACGTAAGTGACAACACAGATTAGGCCAGGTATTGCATATGCAATCGATGGATATCGTATGTGATAATGCTCAACTTACACATCAATTTTAGTGCAAGGCGATAGTTGTCAACATATTACCCAACTTTGAGTTGGGGTCGAACCCATGAGGAACAATATGAGTGCAGCTCGGGTGATTTAAAAGTGTAAGCTGCTTTGTAAATTCAAACCTAAAATATGAGTATTTATGGGTTTTCTTTAAATGTTACAAAGATATGATTACTTTTCGACATCAAAAAGACTAACTTAAGGCTACGAATAATTAGTGCTTAGTCAATTTGGAACGGATGTTGGGGTTATGTTTTACTAGGGGTAACTAGTATGTGGGTACATGAAAATCAATTTCAAATCTTAGTTAAAACATGTGTGGATAGTCTTGCTTAAGGATTTCGATACTAGCCTTTCGACCAAGTACCAAACTATCACCCACACATTCTTTCGAATACCTCATAGGTGTGGTCAACCAATCATCACAGAGCCTCAATTTGACATCCTTATTTCTATGATGATGCCCAAGATATAGTAATTCCATAATTTATTCTTATTTCTAAGACAACAAAACGGGAATAACTATTATCTATCTTATTGCTCACAAATGCTCATGTCACCTTCATTCCTCTTTCAAGGATAATGTAGGATCTTGATTACCCATATCCCTCTTTCGGTGATGATGTGGGGATTTAGAAAATTTGAGGTTTTCACCAACAAATTCCATTTTACAATCAAGTATTTGTAAAACCCAACAACATGAACTAATAATTGAAGCTAACAATCATAACCCACACACCCCAAGAATGAAAACTAGCAACTCATAAGAATAATGTACAAAGATATACAAAAACCAACTTCAAATTGATTCATGAAAGATAAAGAAAATGCAAATTCAATCTTTAAAATCTCAACAAATCTTCAATGGACTTTTCTAATCATCGATGTAGAAGTTACTCTAATGTATTATTCACCCAAAATTAGTACAATGATGTTCCCTTCAAAATGGAAACTAGATTATGGGAGAGAGTCCCAAAAATTAGGATCCCCTCAGTGGGATAGGGTTTGAGCTTATTTAGGGAATTTCGAGATTTTTGTGTGAATTTACATCTCTTCCCCTCAACTATGTTCCTGCAAGATCGCGATTGCAGGAGCTTGTCTACGATAGCGGTTATCGTTACCGCGGGTAGAATCTCGTAATCGTGGTAGTTTGACATGGCTTGACTAACTGCGACCGTGGTCCGATGACCACGATCTTGGTAACTGACGCTTGCTTCTACTCAAAGTTTTCCAGCTGTACTTCTTTTCTCCTTTTGATTATTTTTAGCTTAAATCCACATTTTCCCATCTCATGAGCTGTACTTCTTTTCTCCTTTTGATTATTTTTAGCTTAAATCCACATTTTTCCATCTCATGACCTGTATGCCTTCAAAATGTGAAAATTAGTGCATTTAATCATAAATTTGCCTCACTTATACATTCAAATCATGGTAATGTGCATGAATGTTGAGTGAAAATAAGTGGTAAAATCATCAACAACCCCAACTTACCAATGTGCTTTTCCTGAAACAACACTACCGCTTACCATGAAACAATGCACATTTATGACCAAACTAGCTGACCCAATGATCACAATGACTTAAAGCTTAGTTACTACCACAAGTAGTTCTTCAAACATGGGCAAAGCTATTCTACCGACACCCCTTAAAATCATATGGAATATTCAAGGATGAAATATACTACAAAGAGAAACCATGCAACAATCACCAATACTCTAGATGTGACTTAACTTTGACCTCAACTACATTATACTCCTTTTGCCTCATTTTTTGGGAGGTGACAAAATCACCCACCTCAACTTGTTTACATGAATCCTCACTAGAAGAAAAATTCCACACACCAACCTATCAAATATGCAACAAAGGATTTAAGTTCAAAACTTCTCTCTCACTCAATAACTCTCGATGCTAACAACCATAGGCTTGACCCTATTTTCAATCGCCACTACAATGAGTATATTTAGTTGGAGGTCTCAAAGGGCTTTTTGATCTTGTAATATAGGTTTAGGGTAGGGTAGGATATCATTTACGAACATATGGCTACACGCTCCCATCCAACATTTGACTATGGGCCACTTCTTTTCTTTTTAAATGTGCCTACTTTCATTCCCTTCATTTACCTATTTTCTCTTTTATTTCTTTTTCTTGAATACTTCATGCTTTTATTTCCTTTGTTGGGTCCTTTATTTTTCTTACTCATTTTTTCTTAATGCTTAACATCTTAGGCATTTACTCATAACTTCGTGGCCTAATGTTTCCTCCTCCAAAATTCACCACCCCAAACTTAGGCTTTTAGCCTCAATATGCATTTTTAAGTTCAAGGAGGATAGGGTTCAAAAGAGGGATCAGAATTAAAAGTCTCACGGCATGAGATGTGTTTGCCAAAGAACGGTCCAAACACATAAAGTAGGTGACTAGGGATACCATCTATTAAAGGGTAGGCTTTTTAGGCTAAAGTGGACTTCCGATGTCACAAACATTGCCAAGGATCATCTCACCAATAAAATACAATTAAAATTAGCCTTGTGAGACTAATGGACCAAGTTCTAGATGGTACAAGTACACATGAGATTTGGAAAAATAAGCTCACCACACATGGCATGCAAATTTGTCAAGGGGGTTCAATTGCTCCTCGAGCTAGAGACAATAATGGATTATATACTAATTTTCACAAGACAATTTTTGGAGTCATAAAAAGAGAAAACAAAATTCACAAGGTTTCTCACATCCATGCCCTTGATTTTTGACAAATTTTGGATCGGGGGGGGGGGGGGGGGGGGGCGAATGGGGTTGTTTGCTTTGCATTTACACCATGCACAATTTGCTAATTATGGAACTAACCCAAGCCTTTGTCTCATATTTTGGCTTTCTCACAGGAAAACCAACCATATGGCTTCTCAATATTTGTCATAGGTATAAATATGATCCCAAATCCGAAATGCCAGAGGTACTCAGATTTTCCCTACATATGTGATCTTGATGCCACCGGTACTATGACTTCCCTGTATCTATCGCTTAAAACCCAAACATTGCATTTTTCCCTTAAGAATGTCATCACTCAACATATCATAGGGAAAAGCTTGTCAGATATCACAATAACCATAATAATGATAAAGAAAAATAGAGGATCTAAAAACACATAAAACAAACCAAATAACTAATCCATGAAATATAAGAACCATTTAAGTGTCCAAATGTTGCAAACCCAGAAATAAAATATAAAAATCATCCAGGAAATTATCAAAATAATATCAAATCATCAGGAAATATCTAAGTAATACAAATCCAGGGACAGGCACCCCCAACTGAAAAGCTAGCAGTGTCCTCACTGCATAATCAATAGAGCATAATAAACAGATAAGGGTGCTCTCTGAATTGTCATCAAGAGTTGCTCTCCCATGTAGACTCTGTATCATCACTACCAAAATCAATATCAGACCACTCAGCAGGGGCCTCATCATCACGTTTTACTCCAAAAGAAGGTAATTTATCATGGGGTTTTAGGACCTTCCACGAGCCCTTTGCCCCCTTCCACATCTTACTGAAGAATGGGGTGGTGTCATGGTGGGCGTTGGGGGTGAAGAACATGCATGCAAATCTTTTTATCTAGGCTAGAAACTATTCTTAGATATGGTGATCGCATTCCTGATGATCGTGATAGTGATATTTGATACCATATTTGACCAAATCTACGACAGTACAAAATACCAGCTTTCAACCCCAATTTGTGTTCCAACTGACCAATAGATCATCATGTTCTTGAAACTTAAACACATGGTAAGATTAAATCAAACACATGTTGTACACACTAATTACAATCTATTAAGGCTAGATTTCAGGTACTTAAGACTTCCCCATCAGTATGTAGACCAACTACAACAGCCTACCATATAAATAATCACATTCATGCATTGGTTTAGTCTATGGAAACACTATTTTAGGCCTACTTTTAAAGTACAAGTTTTAGGCCAATAAATGATTTGATTCAGGAGAGCTAGAAATATACCATCGTCTAGGAAGCATGGAAATGCAATGAGAAACTTGATTATTCAATAAATTTTGACTTTTTGATGTAATTTTTGAGAGAAAATTTTAGAAAGGAGCGTAGGAAGACTGGGAAGCCCAATGGTCTCTTAAACTGATTTAACCGTGATCGTGGTCAGATTTTTTTGCATATAGTAACTCGGCTACCATGATTGTGGTGGCACGAGCTCGCAATTGCGGTACCTGAAACCAATTATAGGTCTTCTACACTCCCCTACTTAGTCCATCACAGAATAATTTAATACTTTCCCTTACTTAAATATATTCCAAACACTTTTCAGCACCTCAATTTCATGGGTTATGCATAAACAAAAGTAAAATCTACTCTATTATGCATAAATAAAAAGATATGTGCCACTTTTGTGGCATGATCCCATCTTTTATGGCAAGACACCTCTTCAAATATTAATTGAGTTTTCACTTAGAGATTTGAATCTCATTCCTAAATTTTGCTCATTATGAATTGACCAGAAGAGGGACAAAATATTCAAATCTTCTAAAATAAAATATGATGGAAATGTGGATATGGTGATGCATTTTCTATCTCTCCACTTTGAAGGATTGAACCTTTTACCTAATTTCTCTTCAAATTTCCAATTCATCTCCTTGGGTAATGGTAGGAACATCAATAGGCCACTAGTAAACATCAGAAGTTAAGCTCCTTGGCCTTTGAGTGTGGGGTTTCCATTTGCTCTTTTGGTATGTCAAACTCCAAAATGTAAGGATGGTGATCTTTCTCCCTAAAATCATCATTTTCTTGGGTAGGTAAACTCTCATCACATCCACTAAGAACAATGTTGAAAAATATTTCAAATAAGGTCTATTCTTTAATTTCAGAATTTTATCCTTATTAACATCGTCACCTTAAATGGATTAGAGTCTTCATAGGGGATTTACTTGGCTTATTCTTTTAACTCTAGCACCATTTCCTCAATTTTAGCATCATTAAATTTATTAAGTTAGTTTACTACCAAGATCATCATTAACAATAGTTGGTCTTTCTTTTTGATCAACCTCATCTTTTAAAGTGGGCAAGGTGATGGTATTTGAAAGATTTGTTTCCTTTCTCATTTCCTTTATCTTGATAATCCCCCTTCTAAACGCTTCATTGGATTGATGCATGTGGTGCACTTCCTACTTTATTGTATTACCCGATCCAAAAGAGTTTGAAGCATTGCTTCGACTCCATTGTATCTGGCATGTTGTTCTTTCTTTGCTGCATCACGAAACCTGTCAAACTCATAAGAAGAACTTACATTTTTGTTTGAAAAACTAGGGGATGAAGCATTTGGAAAACCACTCTAGTGTCCTTCACGACCACCACACAAAGAACAATCATAGTCCTAATAGGAATGAGACGGTGCTTCCATCTTTCTCCGATGAACATATCTACAAACTTGCCGAAAGTGGGGTCCATCACAATATGGACATGGATCATTAAGATAGGAATTCCAACTACCAAAATTCTTTTTATTCCAATATTCCATAATAACAAGTAAAAAAACAAAAAGATATATAACACAATAAATAAATGTTTACAAGTTTGAATCTAAGCAAATTAGCTAAAATTCTAAACCAACTAAATACGCCAAATTGCTCCCCAAAAATGCCGCCATTTTTTATAACGCTCAACTCATACATCAAATTTAGTTCAAGGAGATCAATGTTATCATATTACCCAACATTGACTTTGGTCGAATCCATGAGGAAAAATTTGAGTGGCACTCGGGTGAGTTTAAAATGGAAGTTGCTTTCTAAATCCAAACCTAAGATACAAGTTATGGGTTTTTTTTAAATGTTTCAAAGATATCATTACTTTTTGATTTCTAAAAGACTAACTTGAGGATATGAATAATTAGAGCATAATCAATTAGGAACGGATGTTGGGGTTATGTTTTACTAGGGGAAACTAGTATGTCGGTATATGAAAATTGACTTCAAATCGTAGTAAAACATGTGTGGATAGGCCTGGTTAAGGATTTTGATACTTGACTTTTGACTAAGTAACAAACAATCATCCACGAATTCTTTTGAATACCTCATAGTGTGGTTAATCAATCATCACAGAGCCTAAATTTGGCATATCTATTTCTGGGATAATGCCCAAGATAGAGTAATTCCACAATTTATTCTTATTTCTAAGACAACAAAAAGATAATAAATATTATCTATCTTATTGTTAACAAATGAACATGTAACCTTCATTCCTCTTTCAAGGATAATGTAGGATCTAGATTACCCACATCCATCTTTTAAGGGTGATATGGGGATTTAGGATATTTGAGGTTTTCACCAATAAATTCTATTTTACAATCAAGTATTTGTAAAATCTAACAACATGAACTAATAATTGAAGACAAAAATCACAACCCATACACTCTTTCACCTCATTCAAACATAACCCCAAGAGGAAAAACTAGCAACTCATAAGAATAATGTGCAAAGATATACAAAAACCTACTTTAAATTGATTCATAAAAGATAAAGAGAATGCAAATTCAAGATTTAAATCTTTACAAATCTTCAATGGAGTTTGTTAATCCTCCACGTAGAAGTTATTCTAATGTATTTTTCACCCAAAATTAGTACAATAATGTTCCCTTCAAAATGGAAACTGGATTATGGAAACGCGTCCCAAAAATTTGGATACCCCTCAATGAGATAGGGTTTGAGATTCTTAAGGGAATTTGGGGACATTTGTGTGCATTTATAACTCTTCTCCGGGGTATATTCCTGCTAGGCTACAATCGCTGAGATTGTTTGCGATCGCAGCTACCACGACCGCGGTTAAAATGTCGCAATCGTGGTACTTTAACCTAGCTTGATCGATCGCGATCACAGTCTGAGGACCACGATCACGGTAACTGAGGCTTGTTTTTGCTCTAGGTTTTCTAGCTATAGATCTTTTCTTCTTTTGATTCTTTTTAGCTCAAATCCATATCTTTCTATCTCATGGCCTGTATGCCTACAAAAAGTGGAAATTAGTGCATTTAATTACAAATTTTTCTCACTTATCCATTCATGTCATGGTAATGTGCATGAATGTTAAGTGCCAATGAGTGGTAAACTCATCACTTATCTATATGCGAACCATGTACCTGGAAGGTGTATAAATACCCTTTTAACCCATGTTTCACTATTTCTAATCCATCTCTAAGAAAATTAAACCCTAGAAAGTAGGAGAGCTTAGGGATAACATTGGTGGGTGATTTTGGGAGCTTAGGAAAGGATTAATTACATAATCCTCTTTCGAAGTCATGGTAAGACTAGATTATTTTCATGGTTGATTTCTCCATTTTTATTTAAAACTTCCAAAATCTTATGACATGATTTTTGCTCCAATATAGCTCAAAATTCACCTATTTTACGATAAATATTCCTTGAGCATAGAGGTACGTTGAGTTGGTTTTGGAAATGCAATTTTCGTAAATAGGTCCTGCATAGAATTTTTATGTAATTTTGGACCTAAAGCATAATAGTGCAATATGGGTATCATTGTTCTTATTTTGATGAGTAGATTGTGACTTTTATAGCGTGGCACCTTACAAGAGCTTCTCAAATGAGGAAATTAGAGATTAGTAAATTCTTTGGGCTTTTTTTGGGACCTAGGTAGGCTAGGTTAATAAAATACCCTAGGTTTTGATCCACAGTAAACTTCCTGGAGTTCTGGCCTATGGAACCAATATGACTCATGCGTACGAGTCATATGTTGGGGCATGAATGGTATTTTCAAGTCATATACTGGCCAGTATTTATTGATGGGATAGATTTTCGTTACTAGAGTAGGTTCGAGTTGAATGGTATGAGTCGTATGATTGGATACAGATTGTTTGGTTTGGGTTTTCTCTAGATTAATATTAGACTTGGTCACTTAAGTTGGATCTAAGTACGAGTGGCTCACTATGAGCTGTAAGTAAGGATACAAATCATACCAGAGACTTGTACGACAGACAATGTTCAATCCTCTTAGGATTCAATTCTCCAAGGGACATGGGTGAATGTCATGGATTATATATTTGGATACTACTTGAGGTTTATGAGTCATACCTTAGATAATATTGGGTCCAAGAGGGAGGCCAAGGGTACGAGTGGTGGGTACCACTCATACAAAGAGGGTACAACTCGTAGGGGGTTAGTCGTATCCCTGTGATGGGATTTTTCTGCATTTTAAGTGGGGCTATTTTGGATATTTCCTCACTTACCTTAATAAGGTCCCACAACTTTTAACTCAATTGGGAGGTTATTTACCCTATTATTCTATTTATTAACACTTAGAAACTCTTTCTAAATACTCTATAATTCTCTTAAGACCTTTTGGGCAAAGAAGCTAAGGTTTCAACAAGAGGACTAATTTGGGGATCTTGTTGGTTGTTTCTCTCTACCTGCTTTTTTAATTAAGGCATGTTCTCTTCCCTCACTATTAGTTTCAACTAAGGCTTGGTTTTTATGAATGGTTTTCATGATTTCATTGTTGCACAATTTTGGGTTTTCAGCTATAATTTAGGGTTTTGATTATAAATAATTGGTTATGACTTCTCATGGTTTTAATTATGTATTTACATGCTTAATTGGTGGTTTTGGATAATTTGATTACATGGGAATTGTTAAATAGTAATTGGAATTGGTTTAGTATATATTATTCCCCCAATATGTTTGACAAAATGCCTATAAGGATATTTTTATTGCATTGATCATTTTTAATTGAACTCTTGCTTGTTTTAAACTTGGTAAAGGAATTATGCATGGTTTAAATAGTTTAGAAAGGTAAAAATTCTAAATGGTTATATTTGTGGGGTTCATGAGAATCCCTTAAGTGGTTTAATATGGTTAATGGAAGGGTACATCTAATCCCTTAAACCTATATATGGTTGGCTATGGACAAAACTTGTAATTATAATCGGTATTGATATACCTCTACTAATGGCCATAGTTAATAGATTAGTTTGTTTCTTGGTAATGTTCTAATTGGGCATTAATAAAGGGGAGTGTAGATAAGTCGTAGAAGATGGAGGTCTCGAGAGGACCAAAGTCGGAAACTCATATTTGCTGAAGTAAGGTTTGGTCCAAGTTACAAGGTATATGATGTCACACTTTATATTTGGGGGATGTACTAGTCATCTCAGGTTTTCTTCCCTGGTCGTGTGGTTTCATGCACTGGGGACCTTTCTGTAGGAGGAGCTGAACCCATATAACTCGTGGGTGGTTCAGGATGGTAAAGCCACATAACCCTGGTAAAATTTTTAATAGCATGCTAAACCCTATTCCTTTTTCTCGTCATGGTTCTATAAATATATATGTATGGTTTGTGTGTATACCGATGGTTTTACTTGGTTTTATAAAAGGCATTATTTTATCCTTATCCTAATTTCATGCTAACATTCACTAGCTAACCTATCTTCGGGAAGCTGTATACCCACGCTATGCAGGAACCAGTTGTTTTACTCCTGCTACATAGTGATTCACTTAGGGGTAATTGTTGGATTAAAGTGGTGAGCTTCTATCTTTTCGAAAGGCTTCATTTCATGTTATGTATATTTTTAGTCATTTTGTTTAATTTTTGGATAATATTTTTGGCTATGTTTGAGGGCATGCCCCAACTTGATATTCTTACTCTTTTGGTTAGAGGCTTTGTGGTACTACTATAGGTTGGTGTTGGTGGGATTGATTATTGTCTCGGGCTTAATATTTACATTGGTATTGGGGCTGACATAATTGGAAATAATTTCTCACTATTCCATCATATTTTATTTTGGAATTAATTATACTATATTATTGATCTCATTTGGATAAGGCCTGGTTTATGGCCCTCTGATCGGAATTGGTTTGTCTTAGTGGATGAGATGATAAAGTCAATCCTTTTCTAGTTATGCTATCCTATTTTATGTTCAAAATTCAATCGACTCATGGTATGCTAATAGTGGTTAGGTTGGGTAATATATTGTAGTCCTCGATCTTGGTTGGACTTGGGATGCCCATTACGACAAGGCCCCTCGTCAGGATGGGTCAAGTTGGTATGAGAGCCCTAGGTTCATGATCAATTAAAAGTCCACAATGTCATATCGAGTAGACTCTCTTTTAGGGGTGTGTAGAGCACCACATTTATCAGAGAGAGGCTACAAGGCATTTAGAAATGTTTCACTTTCTTAGTATTCTATTTTTAAGCTTTGAGTCTAAGTCCTTGAATTCTTCTCTAATCCTTGGTTTGTTCACTTTTCAAATCATGCCTCGATGATTTGGAACACAAGAAAACTCTTTAGTCGTATCTAGGGATGATGTTGATGGGGTATGCCCTATGTTTGGAGTTCATCTTTGATCTAAGGATGCTATTCCTTATAGTTCTGGAGTTCCTCTAGTTGCTAATAGTCCTCTTTTGGGTGAGGTAACTAATGCAGAATTTTTCCAATCTATTCATACTATTGTTCGGATGGCTGCTGCTCAGGGTGAGTACAGTGCGTCTGGTGCTTCGTCTGCTGAGGCCCCAAGGGTTAACCAATTTATGAAGATAGATCCTTCTACTTTTTTGAAGTAAAGGTTGAGGAGGTTCCATAGGCTTTCCTAGATGAAATAGAGAAAATATTTTGGGTAATGCAAGCTACCAATGTGGAAAGCGCAAACTTTGTAACTTAATAGCTCAAAGACATTACATACCAAAAGTATGTAGAGTGGGATAGGGATAAGGGTGATATGGAAGAGTCTTTCTTGTAGGATACTTTTTCTAAGGCCATCTAAGGTCGTTTCATTGCTCAAGAGCTGAGGGAACCAAAGATGGAGGAGTTTATGAATCTCATGCAGGGAAGGATATCTGTCAAGGAATATACCTTAAGGTTTCATTAGCTGTCAAGGTATGCTTCTGATTTGGTGGCTAATACAAGAGTGAGGAAGAGAAAGTTTTCTTCTAGGTTGAATCGAGATTTGATCTTTGAAAGTAATAGTGCTTTGCTGATTAAAGAAATGGAAATTTCTCAGTTAACAGTTCATTTTTAGTAGGTGGAGCATGAGAAGAGAAAATAGGAAAATTATGGGGATTGGCAAGGTAAGAGAAACAGTTTTCTTATCAGGGAGGTTCTTAATCTTGGGGTAGTTGGGATGGCAGGAAATGGAAGAAGAAAAAGTGAAGGAGTTTTAGATTCTTCTCTATTTATCGTGCTTCTTACCCGAAGCATTCTGGTGATAGGCGTCATTAGGGTGGTGATAATTTTTGGGTATCGAATGCCTAGTCACAGGTGAGTAGAGGTCAGTTGATTTCTTTATGCCCTCCTGGTTAGTCCTGTAGTTGTCCTCATTGGGGTTATTTCAATGAAAGAGGGACAAATAATTGAAGTATGGCTAGGTAGGACATCGGCTAAGGGATTGTGCTATTAACAAGATTGATGTAGGATCAAATACGGTACCAGTGGCTTAATATTCTGCTCCTGCAACTAGTAATGTTGCATCTGCTTCTATTACTGCTCCTGGTTTTAGTATTGGTCAGACCAGGTTGTATGGTTTAGCATCCTGCAGGAATTTAAGGCATTGCTTGATGTCGTTACTGGTACATTACAACTCTTTTATTGAGACGTGTATTGTCTACTTGATATGGGGTCTACTATTTTTTATGTGAACCCATTATTGGTCGTATGTATCGGTTTTGATCCTGAGGTTATTTGGATCCTTCTCCTATGGGGATGTTTATTTCTTATCTTAGAGCTCGGATGTTAATCTCTAAAGGTTGTCTTTATGACTTGGTTTAGGTTAAAGATTCTAGCTTGGAACATCCTTTCTTACAATCATTTCTGGTGGTAAATGAGTTTCCTGAGGTCTTTCTGAATGATCTTTCTGGTGTTCCTAAAAAATCAAATTTGGTATTGATCTAGTTTCGGACACTCATCAAATCTCCATTCCTCCATATAGAATGGCTCCAGCTGATTTGAGGGAACTCAAAGAGTAAGTTAAGGATCTTTTAGATAAGTGGTTTCTTCTTCCTAGTGTATCCTAGTAGAGTACATCGGTGGTTTTCGTGCACAAGAAGGATGGCTCCCTTCGGATGCACATTGACTATCGGCAGTTGAATAAGGTGACAGTCATGAACAAGTATCTTCTGCCAAGGATAGATAACTTATTTGATCAATTGTAAGGTGCCAACTCTTTTCTAAGATAGATCTCTTCGGCCTGGGTATCATCAGCTAAAGATTAGGGAGGTAGATATTGCTATGGTGTCTTTCCATACTCGGTTTAGGATCTTTGAGATTTTAGTAATGTCATTTGGATTGACTAATGGCCTAGCGGCATTTATGGATTTGATGAACAAAGTTTTTAGGTTCTTGGATCTCTTCATCATTGTGTTTATTGATGACATTCAGGTTTATTCCAAAAGTAACGTAGATCATGCTAATAACCTCTATCTCGTATTACAGACCTTGAAGGAACAACAGTTGTATGCCAAGTTGACCAAGCGTGAGTTTTGGTTGAACGTTGTGACTTTTCTTTGTCATATTATTTCTAGTGAGAGGAACAGGGTGAATCTATAAAAGGTAGCTATTGTTAAAAGGTGGCCTAGACCCACGACTCCAATTGATATTCGGAGATTCTTAAGCTTGGCTGGGTATTATAGGTAGTTTGTGGAAGGCTTTTCATCGATAACTGCCCCTTTGACTAAGTTGACTCAAAAGAACATTATGTTTTCTTGGTCGGATTCTTGTGAGGGGAGTTTTAAGAAGTTGAAAGATGATCTTACTTTGGCTTTAATTCTAACTTTACGGGAAGGCAATGATGGGCTTATGGTCTATTATGATGCACCTTGGGTAGGTCTTGGTCGAGTTTTAATCCAGCATGGGAAGGTAATTACCTATGCTTCCAGGTCATTGAAGGTACATGAGAGGAACTATCCTACTCATGATTTGGAGCTATTAGAAGTTGTGTTTTCTTTAAAAATATGGTGACATTATTTTTATGTTGTACACATGGACTTTTTTTCTAATCATAAGACCGAAGAGATAGCTTGAGTTTCTCAAGTACTATGATATGAGTCTTCACTATCACCCAGGTAAGGTTAACGTGGTTGTTGATTCTTTTTTTAGGTTGTTCATGGGGATTTTGGCTCTTGTAGAAAAGGAAAGCAAGAGTTGGTGAAGGATATTCACTACTTGGTTAATATTGGAGTTCGTCTCTTGGACTTTAAGGATGGATGAGTAGTGGTAAAAGAAGTGGTTCAATCATCTCTTGGGGCAGAGATTAAGGAGAAGCAAGTGCTAAATTCTATCTTGATAAAAATCAATGGTGATATTGGTGAGAAAAAGGTGATGTTGTTTGAGATAAGTGGTGATGGTACTTTACGGTACCAAGGGAGGTTGTGTGTTCCTGATGTCGATAGTTTGGGACAAAGGATTTGGCTGAGGTGCATGAGTCGTGCTATGTTGTTCATCCCGGTTGTACGAAGATGTATCATAATCTTAAGAAGATATATTGGTGGAATGTTAAGAAGAAGGATGTGGTTAATTTTGTGGCCAAGTACTTGGTGTGTCGATAAGTTAAAGTTGAACACATGAGTTCTAGAGGTTATATCAAGAGATTGTTTTGTCCGCATAGAAATAGGAGGTAATCAATATAGATTTCGTTATCGATCTTTCTTAGTTTGAAAATCATTATGATTCAATTTGGGTCATTGTGGATAGTATAATGAAGTCTGCTCACTTCTTACTAGTAAGGACTACCTTTTTGGTGGAGGATTATGAGACGTTATATCATCAGGAGATTGTGAAGCTACATGGGGTACCTATTTCAATTAGTTCTGATCTTGGCATGCATTTTATGTCTCGTTTCTTGTGGTATTTCCAGAAAGGGTTGGGGACTAAGGTAAGTCTAAGTACTGCTTTCCAACTTCAGATGGATGGGCAAGTGAAAATAACTATTCATATATTGAAGGATATGCTTCGGGCTTGTGTGATTGATTATTGTTGCAATTGGATTGAGCATCTACCTTTGTTAGGGTTTTCTTACAACAATAGCTATCATTCTAGTATTGGTATGGCTCCATTTGCGCACTGTATGGTAGGAGGTGTAGATCTCCTATTGGTTTGTTTGAGCTTGGAAAGGCATATATGTTTGGTCCCAACTTAGTTTACCAGGCAATGAAGAAGGTGAAGGTGATTTGGGATAGGCTTAAGGCAGCCCAAAGTCGGCAAAAGTCCTATATGAATGTTAGGCATCAAGACTTGGAGTTTGAAGTTGGGGATAAGGTTTTCCTCAAGGTATCTCCCATAAAAGGAGTAGTGCATTTTCGTAAGAAAGAAAAGCTCAATCCCACTTTATATTGGTCCTTACGAGATTTTTTAGAGGGTTGGTAATGTTGCTAAAGATTTGTAGTTACCTTATAGCTTGAGCTCAATTCATTCGGTATTTCAAATCTCCATGTTGAGGAAGTGTCTTGGTGATCCTTCTTCGATTGTTCCTTTGTATGGGTTGGGTATCTAGGAATCTCTGTGTTATAAAGAGGTCCCGATTAAGATCTTAGATAGGTAGGTTAGTTAGTTGTGGACCAAGGATGTGGATTTGGTTACATTGTATGTCCAAACCATAAGGTGGAAGAAGCAACATAGGAAGCGTAGGAGAACATGAAGTTCACGTATCCACATATATTTTCTACTCTTGGGATTCATGCAAAAAGTATGTGTCTTCAACACGGCTTTATTTTCTGAGTTTTTTATAGGAAAGATTAACATCTTTGCCTCTTTGTTTTCAAACTTTGTTAAAAATTAGAAATATATTTGATAATGCAAATAACTCGTAAATGTAGTTGCTCCTACCTTTTCCATTATTCATGGATGAATATTCCTAGTGAAGGAGACTGAAACACCCTGGGTTTTGACCATTAGAAAGTTTCTTATAATTCCAGTCTCTGTCCCTAATATAACTCATGAGTAAGAGTCATATGTTGGGGTACGAATGGTGTGCTCCAGTCGTATACTGACCAATGTTAGTTGGTGGGATGGATTTTGGTCACTGGAGTGGGTACGACTTTAATGGTAAGAGTCGTATCATTGTATATGGATTTTTTGGTTTGAGTTTTCCTAGCTTAATCTTAGACTTGGTCTATTAAGTTGGATCTGAGTACAAGTGGCTTACCGTGAGCCATAAGTCGGGGTACCAATCATCCCAGGGAATCGTATGGTGGACAGTGTTCAATTCTCTTAGGATTCAATTCTATCAGGGATATAGGTGAAGGTTATGGATCATATATTTGGATACGACTTGAGTTTGGTAATTTTTAACTTGTACAATATTGTATCCAAGGGTGTGAATGGTGGGTACCACTCGTATAGGGAGGATACGACTCGTAGAGGGTTAGTCGTATCCCTATGATAGGATTATTATGCAATTTAAGTAGGGGTAATCGGATATCTCCCCCACATACCCTAATAAGGTTCCACGACTTCTAACTTAATTGGGAGGTTATTTACCCTATTATTCTATTTATTAACACTTATAAACTCTTCCTAAACCCTCTATAATTCTCTCAAGAGCTTTTGGGAAAGACAGATAGGGTTTCAACTAGAGGACTAATTAGGGGATCTTGTTGGTGGATTTTCTCCATCTACTTTGTCAATAAAGGCATGTGCTCTTCCCTCACTGTTAGTTTCAACTAAGGCATGCTTTTTATGAATGGTCTTCATGATTTCATTGTTGTATGATTTTTGGTTTTCAATTATAATTTGGAGGTTTTGATTATAAATGAATGGTTATGGTTTACCATGATTTTAATTATGTATTTACATGTTTAATTGGTGGTTTTGGATAATTAGATTACATAGGAATGGTTAGACTATAATTGGAATTTGTTTTGTTTATATTATTCCCTAATGTGTTTGACAAAATACCTATAAGGATGTTTCCATTGCATTGATCATTTTAAATGGACCTCTTGCTTGTTTTAAACTTAGTAAATGAATTATGCATGGTTTAAATAGTTTGGGTAGGTAAAAAGTCTAAATGGTTATGCTGGAGGAGTACTGGGAATCCCCCAAGTGGTTTAACATGGTTAATGTAAGGGTACATGGAATCCCTTAAACCTATATATCGTTGGCTATGGACAAAACTTGCAAGAATAGTTAGTATGATGATACCACAACTAGTGTCCTTGGTTAATAAATGTTTAATTGATTGATTGGTTGCTTGTTATTTGTTTTAATTAGGAAATAATGGTGGGTGTGTAGCAAAACCGTCGAAGGTGGAGGTCACGGGGGGACCATAACTGAAATAATGTCACACTTTATATATTCGGATATGCTAGTCATCCCATGTTTTCTTCCTTGGTCTTGTGGCTTCACGCACTAGGTCCCTTTCAGCAGGGAAGTTGAACCCATTTAGCCCATGGGTGGTTTATGACGGCAAAGCTACACAACCCAGGTAATGTTTTTGAGGGCATGCTAAACCCAGTTCCCTTTTCCCGACATGGTTCTCTATATATATTTATGGTTTGTGTGAATATGGATTGTTTTACCTGATTTTATAAAAAGGCATTATTTTATTCTTATCTTGAGTTCATGAAAGCATTCACTCGATAACCCATCTTTGGGTGGCTGTATACCCACGCTATGTAGGAACAAGCCATTCTACTTTTCCTACATAGTGATTGACTTGGGGACAGCTATTGGATTGAAGTGGTGAGCTTTCATCTTTTAGGAAAGCTCTATTTGATGGTTTAGATATTTTTAGGCATTTTAATTTATTTTTGGATAATGGTTTTGGCTATGGTTGAGGGCATGTCCCTACCAGATATTCTAACTCTTTTAGGTAGAGGCTTTGTGGTAATGCTATAGGTCGGTATGGACGGGATCGGTATTTGTGTCGACCTTAGCATTGGTACTGGGGATGACATCACCAGACATAATTTCTTACTGTTCCATAGTATTTTATTTTGGGATTAATCATACTATATTTTGGATCTCTTTTGGTTATAGCCTGGTTTATGGCCCTCAAATCGTTATTGGTTTGGCTTTTTGGTTTTGGTTTATTACGTCTTAGTAAGTAAGATGATTTGGTAGGGGTTGGTCTAGGAATAAAAAATCTTCGTCTGAGAAAATGGTTAGAATTGTTGAAGGATTATGATTGAGTATGTTGTATCATTCGAGCAAGGCCAATGTAGTGGCAGACCCCCTTAGTATATTGTCTATGGGCAGTGTCGCTCACATGGAAAATGATAAGAAAGAACTAGTTTGGAAAGTTCACCTGTTTGCTAAATTGGGTGTGAGGTTGGTTAACTCCGATAACCGGAATATTTGGGTTCAGAGTAGTTCAAAATCTTCTCTACTTTCTGATGTGAAAGAGAAATAGGATAGGGATCCTAGTTTGGTCAAAAGAAATAGTTCAGGTAAAGACCAAAAAGTAGAAGTTTTCTCCCAAGGGGGCGATGGTGTTTTGCGGTACCAGAGTAGATTGTGTGTGCCATGTGTTAATCATTTGAGGCAGCAGATTACGGTAGAAGTGCATGGTGCGCATTAGTCCATCCATCTGGGAGCAACCAAGATATATCAGGATCTATTTTATAGAGTTCGTAGCTAAGTGTTCAGTTTGTCAATAGGTTAAAGTAGAGCACCAAATACCTGGTAGCACATTTCAGGAGTTTGGTATCCCACTTGGAAATGGGAAGAGGTAAATATGGACTTTGGGACTGTATTACCCCATTCACATCATCAACATGATTCTATTTGGGTTATAGTAGATAGATTGACTAAATTATCTCATTTCTTGCCGGTTCACATGTAATACATAACTAAAGATTATTGTAAGTTGTATATCAGAGACTTAGTCATATTGAATGGACGTCCTTTGTCCATCCTCTAAGATAGGGTTACTCAATTTTCCTCTCAATTATGGGAAGCCATTCAAAAGGGTCTTGGTATCCACGTTCTTCTCAGCTCAACCTTTCATCTACAGACAGATAGCCGGGCAGAGAGGACCATCCATACATTAGAGGATATGTTGAAGGATTGTGTTCTTGATTTAAAAGGTAGTTAGTATGAACATTTGCCATTGATTAAGTTTTCCTATAATAATAGTTACCACGCTTACATTCAGATGGCCCCATTTGTGGCTCTTTATGGGCGAAGATATGGATCTCTAGAAAGTTGGTTTGAAGTGGGTAAGGCCGTTTTGATTTGACCAGATATGATATTTAAAGCTTTGGAGAGAGTTCAATTGATTTAGGAAAGATTGAAAACAGCTTAGAGTAGTCAAAAATCATATGCATACGTAAGAAAGACTGATCTTGAGTTTGAAGAATATGACCTTGTGTATTTGAAAGTTTCACCCATAAAGAGGTAAAGAGATTTGTCAAAAAGGGGAAGCTTATCCCCCGATATCTAGGCCCCTACAGGATTTTGAATCGTGCTGGGAAAGTAGCGTATGAACTTGAGCTAACGCCAGATTTGTCTTCAGTTTACTCAGTGTTCCATGTATCCTTATTGAATAAGTACATGGATAATTCAGCTGTTTTAGTTCCTCTAGAAAGTACGGATATTCAGAATAGCCTTTCATATGAAAAAGTTCCAGTAGAGATCCTTTATCATCAGATTCATAGACGAAGGAACAAAGAAGTTCCCTTGGTCAAAGTTCTGTGTCAAAGTCAATCTATAGATGGCACTACTTAGGAAACAGAAATAGACATGCTTACAAAGTATCCTCATCTCTTCTCCACAAATTCAGATTTAGCTGAAAGTAAAAGTCTTTCTCAATTCAGTTTCTTTCAAGTCATAGATTCAACCATACAACTATCTTCATGTAAATTCATGCACTCACACATTAGATTGTTAACTCTGTATATTTTAGATTCAGTCATACAACTTGTTTTAGTTATGCATTCCATTATATATAGTCAGCTCCTCAGTATTTTTAGCTTAAGTAGACTCATTCGAGGATGATTGTCCTCAAGGGGGAGATAATGTAATACCCCGTACTTTTCCTAGCTAAATTTAACCCCTAAAATGTCAAGAATTAGCTCCAAAAATGAATAAATTTTTGTACATGTAGAATTTTGAACCTCCAGACCCACCAATGTGTCGTTAATTGACTCAGGTATACCACAATACCAATTTTATCTCAATTTGATACTCGGTTGAGAAGTTATGGCATTTTTAGTGGAGACAACACCTCAAAATGGGCAGCACTGTATCGCGGTGACATGCAAAATGTCATTTGTCAAATTCTAGTAGATCACGCGATCTGCCTGCATCACGGTGGTCCCATTTTTGAATTTTCAAAATCCAGTGGCTCACCGCAATGTTGGTGGGTTGCGGTGATAGCCTAAATGGCATTTGAGTGGCTTACCACAATAGCTCTGCATCGCGTTGATTTTCTTGTTCCCAATTGTCAATTTCCAATAATCTACTGCAATTGTCGCAAGTCGTGGTGGGTGACAAAATTGAGATTTTTTTAAGCTTTCCATAATTTTGTTTTAAAAGGGTAGTTAGTCTTCTCCCAAGCCGCAAATCGTGAATAACGGAAGATTAATCCTATTCTAAGCATTCTATGCTCACTTTTCATCAAATTACTCTTTAAGAAAGCGCTAGAGCTCAGAACTTAATCTCTAAGAAATCCAACTTTCTCCATTATTTTTCCAAGATAACTCAAAATTAAAGATTTTCAATTCAAGAACTTCAAGCGGTCATCTTAAAAAGTATAATTAGGAATTGAAGATCCAAGTTTTTATTCAATTTCATCAACTAAGGTATGTAAGATTTTGAACAAGGATAAATCTTTCATCCTTGTACCCAAAACTAGTTTTTAATTATAAATTCACTTAATTTTACATGAATTTCTATTTGGGGTTTATACCCAAATATTTCTATTTGAAGATTACGAGATTACAAGTGTTTTTGATGTTGAATTATAAGTCTATTTTTTGTAAATTCATGTGTGTGACAATAATTTCAAGAATTTGACTTGAATTATGAATATTTTCATTATCAAGCATGAACTTTATGATGATTTAACATGAAATTGATGCATGGCTTATCAAGCCCTGGTTGATTATTTATGTATCAGGAATGATTATGCTTTTAAGCATCTTATGATATGTTTATTGACAAATTTTAATAAAGATTTGATCTTTTAATCTTTAGCTGTGATATGAATTCCATTTAACAACTTAAATTTAGTTTGGAATGAACAGATATAAAGATAGATTTTAGTATGAAATAATATGACTTTTAACTATGAATTTTTAACTTTATGAGCGTACAGATAAAAAGAAGTAGTATATAATAGGTAGATGAAATTTGGGTTTAGCGCATCCTACTTTCCTAAAACTATGAGCCAACGTAAGTATAGTTTCAGTACTTCAATTTCAGTGGATGACAATTACAAATGTGATCACTTAGCTCAGGTTATACTCCCTGGCAAGAGTATGACACCTTTTCCTAATGTGACGTTTTCCCGTTAGTGGAATAAGATGTTTGATTCCATGATAGCTCACATGGTTTATGTCGGTTAAGAGAACCTCTATACTAGTAATAATTATAATAAAATAGCTTTTAAGTGAATTTTCCTAATAATATAGATCTTCAGAATAGTTTATTTAAAAGTATTTTCTGTACTGTTTCACAGGAAAGAATAATAGATAATAGTTCAGCTTTAAGACTTTAAATGTGATGACTAAATAGATGTACATAGTACGTTTTATTATTCATGATTTATGATTTTTATCTTTCTGTTATTCCATCCATGTGAGTCATTACATACAACATGCATATTCTATAAATTCTTATAACATTTAGATTTTACTTTTACTTATGCTTTCACCACCATATACTCAGTACATCTTCAAAGTACTAATCCATATATACGTCTATGTGTTATATTGTCTTATAATGTAGATTCAAGTGCTTAGTCTGAGCAAGGTGAGTGATTTTGGGCACTCTATCTATATCACAATTGTTGGTGAGTCCTCAAGGTTCGAGGGCCCATTTATCCAAATTTTCAGCTTTCATAGTATTTGAGTAGTTTTTTTAGTTTAGTTCGAGTAAGTTGGTGGTTGGTCCCAATGGCTCTATAGTTTCTTAGTAGTAGAGGCTTGTCGGACTACTAGCTATTATATTAAGACTTTTTGTAATAGTTATCGAGATAGTATATTCGGTTGAACTCAGATAGTTTTGATAATAATTAGTATTTTAGCACTTTTATCTGATTGAATCACTTTAATATGAGTGATAGACTTAGTATCACGCTTATAGGGTTGGATTGATACTACTCATAGTCTTGAGCACTGTGTAATGTCTGACAACAAGGTTTTAAGGCGTTACAATTTTTTCAAATCTAGTTTATCAAGTTGAGTTGATCATTCAACTGTAGACCATTAGAGTAAACAAATTATGTCTTACTCTCGAGGATATAGAATAGGCCTTAGAATGTCATCTTTAATCAAAGGGATAGATAATAGAGTGAATTACCAAACTAAGATTTTTGAATTAGATTGTAATGATGTCAATAGGATTTATGATGAGATAACAATTCATTCTTTCTCAGTTGTATTCTTGGATTTTTGTCATTATGGCATCCTATCCATGCCTTGCATCACAGAGCAATGCCTTGACCAATGCTTACACACTTCGTGATTGTTTATGTTCATTCTCAACTCTTAGTAAGAGAAATAATAGTTTTACTTTATGATCCTAGTCATCCCCCATAAATTTATGAATTTTAGTCTCATGTTAATTAACTTATGATAAGTATGAAACCATGTTCCATAGTATGTTGAGTTACCTAAATCATGGTACACTCTTAATGACTAGTTAATTCACATTATGCCATCTATGTCCCCATTTTAGATATCTTTGATGAATTTATGCCTATGATACTTTATTCCTCAGGGCACATCAAGTGGCAAAGTATTTTATAGTGTTCTTTTATGCTTTAGGTCCTCATGTTCTATCGCTTCATTGAACCTCCTTATGTTAAGATAGTGGTTATAAAAATGGATAAATAATGGGCAAGATAGGTGTAGTGTGATTTTTTTAATCTAATGCTATAAGTTTAGCCGAAGATCAAGAAACTTTTGTATATGTCATAGTTAGTTGAGAATTCTGATGTGCCATTTTGCAGATAAATTAATGAAATTATTATTTATAGAGGTATTAGATAGTATGGAAAAATTCCTAAATAGGTTTGTTTCCTAGAAGTTCATACGTGCTTATAACGATAGGCTAGAATGTCATGTTTGTACATAAGTTGATAAATGTATTGTGCACTAGTGATTTCCTAATTAGATCTTAGAGTTAGTTATTGAAGTGGTAAGGATTATTAATCTTGAGATGAGAGCTTTGAACAGAAGTAGGATATTGTATCTCATAGTTTAGACTATTATTAATGTGTCTTATGTAGTACCTTGTGACCCCTAGTTAGGCTTGAACATGGTGAGATTATGTAATTCAACTTAAACTTTGGTAAGGGTAGTCACACATACCCATGTAAGGATTCTAAGCTGCATCAAGTAAAGTTTCTCATTTAAGGGGAAATTTATAGTTAAAAAACGTGTTTAAGAAGTTTTGCTAAACATCAAATTTGAAAGTTAATAGTTGCATCTCCTAAGGTATAGTAATCCTATTCTTGCTTCTATCTATATGCCTATATTCCATGGTACATAGATCTAGCCATATTGCAGTTCCATATTTGGATCATGCCTAAAATTCTTTCCCTCAATTGTTATTAGATATTATGATATGGAGTTTTCAAGGAAACTCATATTCAATTCTTAGTAACTCTTGACAATTTTATTGCAATTGCTATAACTTTACAGTTCTATATGTATGATTATTTAATGAATGTTTAATTGAGTACTAAACTCTCAGTATGATTTATCTCCTTAGATTCAATCAAGTTAGATTAGAAATCAGGCTTATTTTAGTAACTACATTCTTTTTATTTAAATATCAGTCTTCATTTGAGGATAAATGATGCCAAGAGGGAGATTGTGTAATGCCCCACAAATTCCTAACTAAACATCTAATCAATCTTCATATGTCTAAAGGTCAAAAAATGATTATTTTGAATCATAGATAAGTGTCATGATCATTCACCAAGTGCGTAAAGTCCTTTTGATACGAAGAATGTTCATAGGAAACATTTATTGCAAAGTTGTGTTGAGAACTTTTGTTATCGACAAAATATTGGTATTTGATCATATAAGGGTCAACTTTAAATGAGTATTGCTTCAATAATATATTGAGTCTTTGATAGAAAAACCCACCAAGTAAGATGCATTCAAATTCTCTTTCTCTGTGTTCTTGGTGAAACAAGCAACATTAGAAGACAAATGTTTCCAAAGAGGACATATTGTAGTACCCCGATTATTCCTTTTCATGTAGAGCATTGAATAAAATTTCGATCGATACCAATTTCATCAAAATCTGACATCGAACGAGGGAGTTATGGCCGTTTTACTAAACAATATCGGAATTGCCCAGGCCTGACGGTGGACCTGACGGACCACCAAGTCCTTAGTGTCCCATTAAATGTCCCGTCAAGTCAAGGTAGTGACCCCTCTTTTTGTTCATCGTGTGATAGCCAAAGTGGTGGACCATTAAATAGTTGATGGACCATCAAGGGATCCATCAGGTCGAGGCAAAATGTTCAATTTTTGGACCCCGAGTGATAGACGATCTGGTGGACCGTCAGATTCCTGATGGACCATCACTTTGACCGTCACTCCTAGGCAGAACATTCCAGTTTTGGCACTCGAGTGACGGACAATTTGGTGGACCATCAGTCCCTCTGACGGACTGTCAGGTCGCCGTCACAGGCCCTGATCAGCAAATTTCATGTTTTTCAAAAGGGCATTTTGGTAATTTCCGCCCATTTTGGTATTATAAATACATTCAAGTAGTAATGGGAAGATCATTTCCTCTTATTTCTCTCCAATCTCTCCAAGAATTCTCTAGAAGCTAGGGTTTTCTTCGAAGACCCAAAAAAATCCAATCTTCTTCCATGAAATTCAAAAATCGCCCATAGATTTCTCCAAGTGGTTCAAGAATCAATCTTTCCTAGTCAAAGAAATCAAGTCTCTTATTCTGAAATTTATAATTCAAGGTATGTGGGGTTTGAACAAGAACATGCCTTTCGTTCTTCTGCTTAAAGATTTACTTTCTATTATTGATTTACATGATTTTGCAAGTGGGTTTACACCCAAATTTCTTTATTTATGATTTATGAGATTTGAGTTGAATAAGTTTGATATTTATGATTATTTCACCATTATGTTTCTTAAATTGAGAATTTACTCCATGAGTTATATATTGTCATTAAGTATTAATGATTTCTAATTGATTAAGACAAGTGTCATGAGTTATACCTTTCCATGAGAAATTTTACTATTGAATATATATAGATATTTGATATTGAAAGTCAATAATGAGTCCTATGATGTTTCCTTAAAGCTTTTTATATTTGAAATGATTTGATAAGCAAAGGTACTTGATGTTGAGAAAGATTGTTTTGATTTTGAGTCAAGTTGGGAATCCATATTTTTTCATGATTAATAGATGAGATATATTTATGTTTGGGTCCTTATAATAGACCCATGAGTTGATATTGATTAAGGTGGATTTCCTAATATGTTCTGAGCTGTGTTTGGGAGGAGTATTTAGCACCGAATGAGAAATGTTCTATTTCTCTGAAACTACGTGCCACCGTAGGATTGATGTTGATAATTATTGGCCAGAGGCCAAGTATGGGATTGTGATAACAAGATTGAGTTTGTACTCCCTTGAAAGAGTACAACACCCTACCAATGTGGGGTTCAGGAGGGGAAAACGTTGGACTCCATGCAGCTCACAGGTGTAGTCATATCAGTTATAAGAAACTCCCAAGTCCATAAAATTCCAAGTTTCATTAGTTACCAAGTCACTCTAAGTCATGATTTAAAGAGTTTGAGTTGAGTATAATGATTTATGAGATATATAATGCTTGCATTACTAATGATGAGTTTTAAGGAATATATTTCAATTAATTCAAGCAAAGAAAGTCGTTATTGTCAGCATGCATGATTTTCGTAATCATTTATGATATTATTTTTAATATTGCATTGCCCCCCACATACTTAGTACATTCTTTAAAGTACTGACCCCCATATATTTCTATATACTATAGTACCTTAAAATGTAGGTATAAGTTATAGCGCCAATACCGCATTCAGTTAGTTTGCAGCTTCCAGTCAGTAGGTGATGAGTCCTTTTGATTCAAGGGCTTGAGTCAATTATACAGTTCAAGGAGTAGCATATTTTCTTAATTTAGTCATATTGAGATTGGGTAGTTTGGAGTCATGACCCATCTATCAGAAGTCAGTACCAGTAGAGGCTTCATAGGTAGTCAGTAGAAGTTGATGTATTCAGTTTCAGTTTCATTTGTAAAAGTAGAGTTGTAACCTTATAACCCTCATAATTGTATTGATCAAGTTCAAATAAGTTCTATGCTTTTGCTGATCTCATGTAGACTTGAGCATTTGTTTTAGTTGCTTATGAGTTATGTCAGTAGAAGGGTTAGCTTAGGGTCATTTATGGCCCTAAGCACCGTGTGACATCTCGCCACCCAATTTTGGGGCGTTACAAACTTTGTATCAGAGCAAAAAGTTCAAGTGTCCTAGGGTGTCTATGAAGCTGTGTCTAGTAGAGTCTCGAGGAATAGTACAAAGACGTCTGTACTTTTCTTTGAGAGGCTACAAGGCATGTAGGAAAGGTCTCTATTATTTCAAGTCTTAGATCGTTCTATAGAAAGGTTTGTTGAGAAACTTATGCAGATTTCCATCTTACCCTATTCGAGGCATCCTTGACTTTTTTTCAAGGTATTAGAGACAGACAAACTCAATTCTTTGTAGATAGTACTTTTTTAAATAGTCCCCACAGATAGTTATAAAGTTGAAAATGAGCAAAACAGTATCCTATTAGTTCTTCATCATGCTTTGCTTATAAATTATGCAATAATCCCAAGTCAATTTCGCTTCCAAATTTTCTACTCAAAATCTATATTGATAGTCTATAATTCTTTATCTATGTACTGGTACTGGGGTAACATGATCAACAAATTCTAATTTTCTCCCTCTGATAATGCATTTAGACTTACTAGTGTGGAGTTTCAGAGGTTTTACAAAGCGGCTTGAGCGAAGCCTCCCAGCATGTTATAAGTTCCCCAAGCTTAATATTAGTTCCTTACCCTTACGAGTCATTCAGTTAAGACAGAGTGAGATATGTATTCCTAAATCATCAAATATTGTATGACAAGTTTCTACCTTTCATAATTTAGTCATCACTATGTTGTTGAAACTGAAAGTCTAGTGAAGCTGTGTGGGGATCTTTCGATTCACTAGCATAATTTCTTTGTTATTCACCTCAAATTATTTTTCAAAATGCAAAAATCAAAGACTAGTAAAGCTGGGTGAGGCATATTTTGATTCACTAGCGACGCTTTGTGTATCTTATTTCCTCATGCTGATTGGAATTGGGTTTAGAGGTGTGGTGGCAAGAAGAGTGGTAAGTTTGATTAATTGAAAGTATGTATATCCAAGCCTTTTTGTGTGTGATCGAGTTAGTGATTAATTGATATGTCATTGTACATTAGCCCATGAAAGGAGGAGAATGAGTTATTGGTTAAGTAACTAGTAGTTTGCTGAAGTATGAAAAGAGATGTTGACGGTGTGTTGCATAAGATGAGTATAGGTTAAGGATGAAGATAATTAGAGAATGAGTGTTGTTAACTCGGGTGCTCCTGGGATTGCAAAAGGAACTTAAGTTGAGGCCTAGAGAGCTATGAACTAAGTTAAGCTAGGTACGAAGGATAGATAGTAATGATGGGTAGAAGAAGGATGTGTTATTGGGTTGTAAATGAGATAGGCCATATGATTATGAAAAATTATTGTTATGAGATTTAAGTAGGCTAGCATTTACGTATATTTTGTTTTCTAGTTTCCAAGCAAAAATTTTGTGTGTGGGGTGGAGTTGTAAGTTGTCTTGAGCGCTAGGAATTACACTTGGATGATTGGTGGCCATGAAGGTGGATGTGATGATTTCTTGGTTAATGGTGCTAGTTATAGAGAAGTGATCTAATAGGTTTGAATAGTGTATACAAGAGCTTGAGTCTAATCGGCTTGTAATTAAGTTTGATATTGTATCTATGATAAAGAAGTGTACCCAAAATGCTATGGGGCTATATTATTTTTGAGGATCATTGCATGTGGTGTAGATAGTGGTACTGTGGAGCTACTACGTGGAGAAAAGACTAGTCAGGTAATGAACGATAATCTTGTTGGTGGAGTTAAGGGATTTAGATTGAAAATGTTAAGCCTGTTTTGGTGTGAGTTTTATTCTCATTGTTTGGAAATATAAGTCTAAAAGTGTGATATTAGTAGGTTATAACGATAGTAGTATAATCCGTCAAAGGTTGGGAAGCACTCAAGTTGAGCGTTCGAATTTAACTTTTAAAATTTTAAAAATTGAGTTAATAGGAATGAAGGTTGAGTGTTAGGTGTTATATACTCTAAATATGAGGATGATCATATAGATCTGAAGGTAGTGAACATGCGGGTATCATATGATGACAACTGGAGGTATAGGGGGAAAGGATATAATTCAGAAGGTGGTGTAAGGAAGTGGTTGTATAGTTTTAGATATAGTCACTTGGATTAAATTCTATTGTTATTGTGTATTGATTATATCCCAAACTCTAGAGTAAAATGATTTCAGTTTAGATTAGTGTGTATATGGTTGTTCACCTATTCAGAGTGATAGCTTAAGTCTAAGGGGGAGATAATAGGATGAGTAACCAAGTTAAGCTCCCAGATATTAGGAGATGTGCCAGTAAGTTGTAAGGTACCAGTGGGAAAGAATGATGCTCGATCCATTCTTATTTTGGAACTTTTCAATTGTTCCAATAATTACTCATGCTTTACGCTTCAGTTCCATAATCATAACTCATGCATACCATAAGAATTATGCCCTCTCTTAGTTCCCAAAATGCAGAGTTTCAGATCTTTTAGAAGTTGGAATTACATTCCTTAAATTGCGAGTTCCAGATTTAGGCCATGCAAATCATGACTCATGTACTCAGGTCTTGTGGTATGTTCAGTTCAAGTACTCAAGTAATGCTTCTAATGATCAACAAAAATTCAGATTTATATCGTGCATGACCTCGGGCTATATTTCTTTGATAAGTTTATGATGTTAAATCCTCTATTCTTCAAGCCTTAGTAGAGTGTCAAGGTATTCATAGTATCTATTCATGTGACAAATCCTCATGCTCTAATCTTTTAGTTGCCTTTCCTTAATCAATATAGTAGTGGTGAATGGTTGTTTAGACGGGAGAAAGAAGATATTTCCTTATCAACATTAGAGGGTGGAATACTTACTTTGGCTAAGCGGTGGGTGAAGTAAGATTGAGGCTAAGTCTTTGATGCATGCCATGGTTAATTGAAGTTTAACGTTTTATGATTGGAAAGATTGTTGTATGTTCATTTTGTGTAATTCCATGAGTCTGAGGGGAAAATTAAAGTGAAGCGTTTGTGTGGGACTTGATTAGTTGGGAGTATGTCGGGTGTACTTGTCTAAGGTGAGTGCATAAAAGTTGTTCTTGATAAGGGGTATGTAGGACATGAAGAAGAGGCTTTATACTTTATAACTGTTTGATTAGGAATGCATATGTGGTTATGAAGATGGGCTTGGAGGTCGAGATTATGTACGTGTGGATGGATACATTACACCATAGTAAATGACTAGTACTAGATGGATTGGAGTTGTCGAAAAGGTAATAAGAATTACTCTTGAAGTGAGAAGTTGTAAAAATATAGATGTGTAGAAGTCAATGATTCAGAATGGTGTCATGTGAAAAATTTGGTGGTTTTAGGTTAGGAATGAAAACGATGAGAGGGTTTGGTTTGAGGAGATATGAGTAGATGGAAGCATCAGTACCATTTGAGGATTAAAAGTCGTATCGATTAAGTATCGTATCGGAAGGGCATAGTATAGTTGAGAGAGAGTTCAAGAAGTATGGTTAAGTTTGAGAGTAAGAAGTCGCATCACTTGAGGCCTTGTACTTCTATCCCGACTTATGATTTACAGGTTTATGTTCCAAGCTAGGGGATTATGGAAATTCTATGATCTCTGATTCAGATGTCTTGTTTAGATCTTGCCCGAAGTTCCTTGCTCCTTCATACCGTTAGAATTCATTGGAAATAGGTTGAAGGAATCCTCCACTCAAGTATGAGTATCTAGTACAATTCCGTTTGCATAGTCGGCAACCCAACTTTTAAAATTTAGCAGATCGGTTATATGGTCTTCTATTTTTCGAAACTAGGATGGTCTTAAAACTCAATGTTTGACAAGTACGGTCAATCTGGTAAGTGGTTGCTCGCACCAAAAAGCTACGAATTCAGTTCAGTATATCTATCAAGCATCAGTTTCAGATTTGGATATCTAATTATGATTCAGTTTGTAGGTATTCATTGAACAGTCTTTACTTTTTTTCAAGTATTCTAACCCAGACAATGTAATACCCATTGTATAATTTTAGCCTTGTTCCTTGTGACATATGTTTGCATAAATTATCACTTTGCAGTCTATTAGTACGACTGCACCCTGATCACATCAAGTAAATCCTAAACTCTCAGCATGAGCCTGCTCTTTATTATAAGCGGAAGGCAAACCAACTCAGACTTAGTTGAGAATTATAGTTGTCCTCTATTCTATTATTTTCTAGTCTTGGATCCAACGATATTGTTATTCTCAGCATGAGTTATACATTTGGTGAAGTACTCCAAAGCTTAGAAAGATATAGATTCAGATTTGCAAGTTGTTTCAACTATGTATCTTTAGTTTTATCTGTTTTCTTGGCGAAACTAGCAACATTCAAGGACGAATGTTTCCAACGGGGAGATATTGTAATACCCCTATTGTTCCTTGGGACTAAAACTATCTTCTGAGTATATGGAAAATGACTTACAAAGTGAATGATGATAGAACCGTGTAGAATTTATCTAATTTATACTTTTTGTCTTGTAGAGCATTGAATAAAATTTCAATCGATACCAATTTCATCGAAATCCGACATCGGACGAGGGAGTTATGACCATTTTACTAAAGAATATCGGAATCGCCCAGGCCTGATGGTGGACCTGACGGACCACCAAGTCCTTGGTGGACCGTCAAGTGTCTCGTCAAGTCAAGAAAATGACCTCTCTTTGTGGTCATCGTGTAACGGCCAAAGTGGTGGACCATCAAAAAGTTGACGGACCGTCAAGGGGTCCATTAGGTCGAGGCAAAATGTTCCATTTTTAGCCCCCTAGTGATGGACGATCTTGTGGACCATCAATTTCCTGACGGACAGCCACTTCGACCATCACTCCGAGACAGAACATCCCAGTTTTGGAGCTAGAGTGACAAATGACTTGGTGGACCGTCAGTCCCTCTGACGGACTGTCATAGGCCCCGATCAGCTAATTTTAGCTTTTTGAAAAGGGTATTTTGGTATTTTCTACCCATTTTGGTATTATAAATATATCCAAGTAGTAAAGGGAAGATCATTTTCTCTTATTTCTCTCCAATCTCTTCAAGAATTCTCTAGAAGCTAGGGTTTTCTTCCAAGACCCAAAAAAATCCAATCTTCTTCAAAGAAATTCAATAATCTCCCATAGATTTCTTCAAGTGGTTTAAGAATCAAGCTTTCCTAGTCAAAGTCATCAAGAATCTTAGCCTAAAAGTGCGAGAAAAAAGTTCCAATCAAGTCTCTTATTCTCAAATTTATAATTCAATGTATGTAGGGTTTGAAAAAGAACACTCCTTTCGCTCTTGTGCCTAAAGATTTACTTTCTATTACTGATTTACATGATTTTACAAATGGGTTTACACCCAAATTTCTTTATTTCTGATTTATGAGATTTCAGTTGAATAAGTTTGATATTTATGATTATTTCACCACCATGTTTCTTAAACTGAGAATTTATTCCATGAGTTGTATATTGTAATTAAGTATTGATGATTTCTAAGTGATTTAAGACAAGTGTCATGAGTTATGTCTTTCCATGAGAAATTTTACTATTGAATATATATCAATATTTGAGATTGAAAGTCAAGAATGAGTCCTATGATGTTTCCTTGAAGTTTTTGATATTTGAAATGATTTGGTAAGCAAAGGTACTTGATGTGTAGAAAGATTGTTTTGATTTTTAGTTGAGTTAGGAATCCACAATTATTCATGATTTATAGATGAGATATATTTATATTTTGTCTTTCTAATAGACCCATGAGTTGATGTTGATTATGGTGGATTTCCTAACATGTTCTGCGCTGAGTCTAGGAGAAGTATTTAGCGCCGAGCAGGAAATGTGGTATCTCCCCGAAACAACGTGCCACCATAGGATTGATGTTGATAATTGTGAGCCAGAGGCCGAGTATGGGATTGTGATAACGAGATTGAGGTTGTACTCCTTAGAAAAATTACAACACCCTCGCCAATGTGGGGTTGTCTCCTTAGGAGGGCAAAATGTTGGACTCCATGCGGCTCACATGTCATAGTCCTGTAGGTTATAAGAAAATCCCATGTCCATAATAGTTCAAGCTTCATGAGTTACCGAGTCACTCTATGTCATGATTTAAAGAGTTTGATTTGAGTATAATGATTTATGAGATATATAATTATTGCATTACTAATGATGAGTTTCAAGGAATATATTTCAATTAATTGAAGCAAAGAAAGTTGTTATCGTCAACATGCATGATTTTCGTAATTATTTATGATATTATTTATAATGTTGCATTGCACCCCTACATAATCAGTACATTCTTTAAAGTATTGGGCCCCATATATTTTTGAATGATACAATGCCTTATAATGTAGGTGCAAGTTATAGCGCCAATACCGTATTAAGTCAATTTGCAGCTTCCAGTCAGCAAGTGATGGGTCCTTTGGATTTGAGGGCTTGAGTCATTTATAATGTTCGAGGAGTATCATATTTTCTTACTTTAGTCATATTGAGATTGGGTAGTTAGGAGTCATGACCCATCTATCTGACGTCAGTACCAGTACAGGCTTTATAGGCAGTCAGTAGAAGTTGATGTATTCAGTTTCAGTTTCATTTGTAAAAGTAGAGTTGTAACCTTTTAATGTTCATAATTGTATTGATCAACTTCAAATAAGTCTATGTTTTCGATGATCTCATGTAGACTTGAGTATTTTATTTAGTTGCTTATGAGTTATGCCAGTAGATGGGTTAGCTTAGGGTCACTAAAGCCCCTAAGCACTGTGTGACATCTCGGGATCCAATTTCGGGGCGTTACAACCTACATGGGAAAATGGTTGAATAATCAATATTTTCTTTAAGTTGAGATAGTTAAAGGATAAACAATCCATCAAGGTTGAGAAACTAATGGTTAGATACTAGAATTCATCTGCTCTTGAAATTGAAGTTATTGAGTGGAACTCAAAATTGATTCACAACCCTAATAGTTTATATATGTTAGTAACCATAAATCTAGTTTGTTTAATCTAATTGAATTAATACAAGCAGAAAGAATCATTAATTTGAACAACTCAGTTGCAATTACTTAGATTACATTTGATAAATCTAAACCCCTTTTATTCATGAACCTTTGATCAACAGTCAATTAACAATCAAAATACTTTGTCAACAAAGTATTTTCTCTGGGATTCGACACCCAACCTAGTTGGGTTCTATATTTGACAGTGACCGCTTCCTCTCACTCGTAAAAGAGGCATCATTTAGGCGTATCAAATTTTTACGCTGTTGTAGGGGAATACTATTGTCAATTAAGTTTTTGTTTGTTAATTGACCTTTGGTCAAGTTTCCCAAAATTTACTTTTTTTGTTGTTTTTGTTCTGTGCAGGGTAGTTATTGTGTATGGCAAGTACACAGAGATCGGGTGCACTATTATTACTAATACATCTGGAACCGCTGTTAATTTGCAGAATGTCAGACCCCCAAGATGCTAAAAGACTAGCCACTCTGCCTAGAGCTCAACTTAATCAACAAAATGATGGTAGCAGGCATATCATACTAATCCTGATGATGATGATTTGGCAGATGATGATTTGTTAGATCCTGTTAACCCAAGGCATGTAGAGAATGTAGCTACACCAGTGAATCAAAATGTAAACAGGAATTATCCTTTTAGGGTGAGTCAGGATAGACAACCTGTATAGTTTGATTTGAATGATGACGAAGATAAAAAGGATGGAGCACGTGAAACTGAAGCTATCATTCCTCTATCTCTAGCACCTGGAGATAAATTCAATATTACCAGTATGATGATTCAACGACTTCATCTTAAGGGGTTGTTTGGTGGTCTTCCCGGAGATGATCCAAATATGCACTTGGTGAAGTTTTTTACCATTTACAAGTCTTTCGATAACCCAAGAGTGGGTTAGAATGCTATCTATCTACATTTATTTTAGTTATCTCTATCCGGGGAGGCGACACTGTGGCTCAATGGGGTGACTCCCAACTCTATCACCAATTAGAGGAAGTTGAAAAAGGTTTTCCTCGAGAGGTTCTTTCCACCTTCCAGGAGGGTACAATTGAGGGTTAAAATCAGTAACTTCCAATAGCTTCCCACTGAAGCTCTTAATGAGACTTGGGAGATGTTTAAAAAGAAGCTTATGCAATGCCCGAACCGTAACATAATGGATATGCATTTGATAGAGACTCTTTATCGGGCTTTGAACTCTATTTTGAAGACAATCATGGATAATGCTATAGAAGGGTTGTTTGTTGACCTAATTTTTCCAGAGGCTTTGAAGATACTTGAACGGATGACCAAATAGAGTAAAGATTGGCATACCTAGGATTTTGTAGTAGCAAGACCAACTGTGTCTGGTATTATGAATGCAGAGCAAAGTAAGAAGGAGGAAGAACGTGACCAAGACATGGAATAATTGAAGACACAGATGGATTTTCTAACTAAGCATCTATTGTCTGGAAAAATAGAGAAGGTGGAAGCTGTTGCATCTACGGAAAAAGATGACTCTGATTGAGAAGAAGAAGAAAACTATCTAAATAATTATGGGGGTTTCTGATATAATATCCAAGGAAATTAAGGTCAACATTATTACGATAAGTCTTGTTATAAGGAAAGAGATCAAGGGAACTGGAAGAGCAAGAATGATAGGAGTGGACTACATATATCTCCCACAAGTAGAGATAATACTTCAAATAGCTCTGGAAATATTTCCATGAAGGACATGATGGAGAAATTATTAAAAAGAGTTGAGACTACAAACTCTGGGGTGACTACTATTAAGAGTTATTTTTCATCCATGAGTCAATTGGTAAACTCACACTCTACTTCTAATAAATAGTTAGAGCAGCAAATAAGCCAACTCTCAGCAACATTAAATCATAGCAGAAGCAGAACTTTTCATGTGATACAATTTAGAACCCTCAAAATAATGTCTATTGCATGAAAATCACCAAACGGATAGCTAAGGTATTACCAGGCCCTTCAGTGGGCAAAGCTGCTATTAAAGAGGTAATCAAAGAAGATGTCGAGCTTGAAAAAAGTAATCCTGTGGAGTCTGAGAAGCAGGATGACATTAATGTTCCTTGTAATCATCAGCTGGTTAATGGATTGGAAAAAAGGAAAGAAAAGGAAAAGAAAGTATTGGTGACTTCTTTAGCAAAACCACCACCTCTCTTTACTCATAGATAGAAGAAGAAGGTCGACACTACAAAGTTTGGAAAATTTTTGGCCGTGCTTAAGTAGTTGACAATCAATTGGCTATTGGTGAAGGCATTGGAACAAATGCTCGGGTATTAAAAGTTCATGAAAGACCTTGTCACAAAGAAATAGATGGTTAGCTATAAGCCGGTGGATAATCTCCATAATTGTGGTACTATCTCCACAAGGTCCTAGGTGCAGAAAAAGGCAGACCCGGGAGCATTTACCATCCCGTGTACTATTGGATCTATTGATTTCGAAAAAGCTCTATGTGATTTGGGAGCTAGTATAAACTTGATCCCGCTTTCTATGGAAATGAAATTGGATTTAGGGGATTCTACTCCCACAAATATTAGGTTTGTTATGGAAGATAGTTCTGTGAAGCGGCCCATGGGGATTTGATATGACATATTAGTAAAGGTGTCCAGTTTCATAATTTAGGATGATTTTTTCATTATTTATTGCGCGGTGGATTTTGAGGTACCCATAATCTTGTATCGACCTTTTCTCGCAACTACGAGTGTACTTATTGAGTTAAAATCAAACGAGCAACTATTTAGGCTAAATGAAGAGGTAGTTCGATTCGATATATGCTATTCCATGAAACATCATAAAGATATGAGTGCATTCTCTATTGTGGATGTCTATTATGAGGAGGAGCAAGAAGTGCCTATAGAAGAAAAATTTACTATGGAGACTTTAGCTGCTGTATTGATAAATTTTTACCATGACGGTATCGAAGAGTATGAGGAGACTGTGTTAGCCTTAACGGGCATAGGGTCTTATTTATATGCACCAAAAAAGTTGGATTTGGACTTGAAAAATAGTCCAAGTCTACCTGCTAAGCCTTCTATAGAAGAGCCACCTGCCTTGGAGCTAAAAGAGTTTCCCGGCCAATTGAGGTTTGTGTTCCTAGGAAGTAGAAATACACTACCTTTTATAATTGCGGTTGACCTGGGTAAGAAACAGTTGGAAGCCCTCACCTCTGTTCTTAAGAGTTATAATAAGGCTATTTGTTGGACAATTTTGGATATCATCGGTATTCCTCTTCGTATATGTATACAAAAGATTCAGCTAGAGGACGATTGTGTCCTAACTATTGAGCACCAATGTAGTCTAAACCCAACTATGCAATAGGTTGTGGAGAAGAAAATCATCAAGTGACTAGACGCAGGGATGGTGTACCCAATTTCAGACAGTAAGTAGGTGAGTCTCATTCAGTGTGTTCCCAAGAAAGGAGGAATGACTATTATGGCTAATGACAAAAACTAGTTTATCCCACTTTGGCTAGTTACTGGGTGGAGGGTGTATATGGATTACAGAAAACTAAACTTGTGGATACTGAAGTACCATTTCCTAGTACCTTTCATGTATTAGATACTTGATCGGCTAGCAGAAAAGGGTTGGTACTATTTTTTAAGCGGGTACTCTAGTTACAACTAGATATCTATTTCTCCTAAAGATTAGGAAAAAGAGATATTCACATGCCCATATGGTACATTTGCTTTTAAGTGGATGTTTTTCGATTTGTGTAATGCACCCGCCACTTTTCAACTGTAAATGATGTCAATATTTTTGAATATGGTTGAAGACACCTTTGAGGTGTTTATGGATGACTTCTTTATGGTTGGTGATTCTTTTGAGCTCTGCTTGCTAAATCTTAGTTGGGCGTTGCAATAGTGTGAAGAGTTCAACCTTGTTCTTAACTGGGAATAATGCCACTTCATGGTGAATGAGGGCATTGTTCTTAGTAACAAAATTTTTTCCAAAGATATTGAGGTAGATAAGGCAACAGTTGAGGTGATTGAGAAACTACCTCCCCCTATCTTAGTCAAAGGGGTACGTAGCTTTCTCGTCATGCAGGGTTCTATAGCAAAGTCATAAAAGACTTCTCGAGGATTCCAAACCTGCTTTGCGAACTTTTAGAGAAGGAGGCTAGGTCCACTTTTGATGATGACCGTAATAAGTCTTTTGAATGCCTTAAGCTGAATCTAGTGGAGGATCAAACTATAGTTGCTCCTGATTGGGTAAAGCTATTCGATATTATGTGTTATGCCAGTCGAGAGGCACTTGGAGCTGTTCTTGGCCAAAACAAAGAGAAGTTGTTCCATCCCATATATTATGCAAGCAAGGCCCTAAATGGGGATCAAAAGAATTATACTATGATTGAGAAGGAACTTCTAGTAGTATTGTATGCTTTTGAGAAGTTCCGACCATATTTTGCAGGTACCAAGGTGGTAGTCCACACTAACCATGCAGCCTTGAGATATTTGATGGCAAACAACAATTGAAAAACAAGGTTAATTACATGGGTGTTGCTACTTTAAGAATATGACTTTGATGTCAAAGATAAAAAGGGTTGGAAAAATCAAGTTGTGGATCATCTATCTAGGTTATAAGGTGAACAAAAAGTTAGAGATGAAATTAAGATCAATGATTCATTTCCAGATGAGAAAATCATGGCAGCTGTTATGGATAAAATACCTTGGTATACTGATATTGCAAACAATGTGGTGAGAGCTGATTCCAAAAAATCTTTCTTTTAATCAAAGAAAGAAATTTCTTCATGATGTGACACATTATTTTTTGGATGAGCCATATCTATTTCCGCAATATGCTAATAATATCATAAGGAGATGTGTTCCAGAAGTAGGTATTTTAAGTATATTGGAAGCATGTCATGCTTCCCCAGTTTGACGTTACCATGCCGATGGTCATACTGCTAGAAAGGTGCTACAAAGTGGCTACTATTATCTGACTTTATTTAAAGATGCTTATGAGCTCATGAGGGAATGTGATCAATGTCAGAGGCAGGGGTCAATCTCCAAGCGCCATGAAATGTCGTTGAGAAAGATGATAGAGGTAGAATTATTCTACATCTGGGGCATCGACTTTATGGGGCCCTTAGTAAGCTCATATGGGATGAAATACATTGACGTTGTTGTTGATTATATATCAAAATAGGTTGAAGACATTGCTTTGGATAACAACGATGGGACGAGAGTAGTTGCATTCCTTGAATTGAACATTTTCTCTCAATTTGGGATGCCACACACCATTATAAGCGACGGTGGATCTCACTTTTGCGACCGTATTTTTTGAGTTGCCTCAGCAATGTACGGTGTTAAGCAACATAAAGTATAAAATCCCTACCACCCACATATTAGTAGGCAAGTAGAGATTTTGAATAGAGAAATACTTGCTAAAATAGTGAATGCAAGCAGACAAGACTGGTCTAGGAAGCTTGATGATGCCTTATGGGCGTACATAACATCTTTCAAGACAACAATCGGTATGTCACCGTACCAGTTGGTTTATGGCAAGGCATATTATTTACTAATTGAATTGGAGTATAAGGTATTGTGGGCACTTAGGATGCTGAATTTGAATTGGAATGAGGTGGAGTAGTTGAGATTGGGAGAGCTGAATGAGATGGATGACTTCCATCTCGATGCATATGAAAGAACTGATCTTTACAAGGAGAAGATGAAGAATTATCATGACCAGAAGATTGAAAAGCGTGACTTTCGTAAAGGTGATTGGGTGTTTCTCTTCAATTCTAGACTAAAGCTGTTCCCATGTAAGCATAAATTAAAATGGTCGAGCCCATTTCAAGTTAATCAAGTCTACTATTGTGGAGTGGTTGAACTTGCAAACAAAGGGGTAAGTGGTTTCAAAGTTAATAGAAAATGATTCAAGTATTATATCGGTCCAATAAACTTGATAAAGTTCATAGCCACTATCTATCTCGATGAAGTCTGAGTAATCGAGATGACTACGTTGTGCCATGATATTAAATTAGGCGCTAGTGGGAGGCAACAAGCCAAGAGTTGTTATAATCATAGCTAAAGTTCTTTTATTGATTTCTTTTTGTGCAATCTGATGTGTTTGTGAAGTGTGCAGTACTAAAGACCATAAAATAAAAGAGTTTCATAGTTGTGAGGAGGTTGACAAAGAGACTGATGAACCATCAAGATCTCGATGGACTGCCGCTCGAACCGTCAAAGTGATGCCAAAAAGTTGAATGTACTGGATAACTTTGGGCGATCGAGTTGGTAGAACATCAAAAACCTAGCAGACCATTACTTCTTACGTGAACATGAGGTTGAATATTTGAGTTTCTTAAAGGAGCTGACGGACCACTCGATGGACCGTTGCATAATTGACGGACAATCGATGTGATCGTCAACCACTCGATGGACCATTGCATAATTTATGGACCATCGATGTGATCGTCACAAAAAGGTTTGAAAGGTACGTCTCTGTTAAAACCTAATAATCAACTTGGTGGACTATCGCAAAGGTGATGGACCATCAGGTTAACCATTAAAGTAACCCTAGTCACGGGTCAGGTCGGGTTAGTTTCCTATTTATGATAAAATAGGGTGGTTACATACGTTGTAACCTCTTTAAATTGTAAAACTGTCTAACTCCTATTGGATTCATAGTATTTGAAGGCAGTTACACCCTCTAAGACTCCCCAACTTCTTTCTTCTCCTCTATTTAAGCAATTATCTTCCCCTCTTTTTTCGTCATCACAACAATAGAAGAAATCATAGGATAAAGTGTTAAGTAGTTTTTCTTTCTAAAGGGCATGCAACTACAACGAAATTTATGCATCATAAAGGTATAATTTTAACACATTTTCTTCCTTCTCCACAGAATAAAAAATAATTGAAAAAGTTGTGGTATTTAAAATTTTCATCCTGTTTACTTTTGCTGTTTAAATTGTTGATATTCTGAGTTCTGAACTTTGGTATACATTATTTGGGTGAAGTCTGACTTACCCATGTTTTTAGCGTAGAAAAATTTATGCATAAACATGAAATTATTATCGTTGCTATGCTAAAAATTGAAAAGGTATACTAACTGTTCGACATAATGCCAAAAAAGAAGTTTGAAATGGAAAATGGGGACCGATGGTCACCTTGGCGGGTCATTGAGTTTGCGACGGATAGTCAGGTTGACCGTCGGAAATGCCCAAAGGAAGTTGCTCACTGGATAAGATGTGGCGGACAACTTAGCGAACCATCAGGAACCTGACGGACTTATAGTTAGACCGTCACAAGGCCTTGAAAGTCAGATTTTACTGGATATGGCCTGACGACCTAACTGGTGTGCTATCGCATCATCGATAGCCCATCATTCTAACCGTCAATCTAATTTTTGTTACTATTTTTGCATATTTTTTTTTAGTAATTGACTATGTACTTCTTTTTTAAGCACCGTGGCATAAAAACTCCCATTGACTAGAGGAGGTGGTCGAGTAAGAGGCCGAGGAAAACCTTCTAAGAGATAAGAGGCACCATTCTTCAACACTCGCTAATGTGATCAGAAATTCCAACACTCTCCTAGCATGACAGGAGAGTGATAGTAGCATTGGCAGCACTAGATCAAGTCCTGATGAGAAAATGGTGGTCCCATCTCATCCCAATCCACTTGAGGCTGAAATTGAGGCTAACAATGTAGAGACACAAACTGAAGCAGTCGATGTTAAGACTGAGATAGAGGAGGAAACCTTGATCAGACGTACGGATCATTAAATAAAAGAGGCCATCAGATGAAAACTCGATTGAGCAAGAGATTAATTTTATAATGGGTTTGCACCAACAACAAGTAGGTTATCCAAAGGTCCCTTTCCTAAGGAGTATCAAATTGTAATGATGGAGCTGCACGAGAATCCTGAGTTATAGAATCATTTTAATATGTATGAATTGGCATGGATGAGCAAGCCCTAGGATGATATCAGTCGGATCTGGTAGGGGAATTCTTTACTAACTGTTTGGTACTGGCAAAAAAGGATATTCCAAAGGGCAAAAGGTTTTTTGATTTGCCTAATAGGGAGTCAGTGCAAGTTTGATGAGTCACCATTGATATATCCTGCCTAAACCATCAATAGGTTACTATTTTTACCGGATTATAAAGCCCTCTTTACAATTCCAGAACTTAAATATCAACTGTGTAACCCTTCTGGCCAAAGGGGCTAGTTGGGTAGAGTGTTGACTAATGATGGAAATCTGTCTTAGGCTACAAACCCACTTGAGCTCATAGAGAAGTCATCCCTTAGCTTCCAAGATAAATTTTGGTGGGCTGTGGTTTGATTAAGACCTATGCCAATGGAAGGTGACACTAAACTAGATATTCACCGAGGAGTACTTGTTGCTAGTTTCCTGTCAGGACTAAAGATTGATTTCGGTCAGATTATTGCCGATGAGCTATTTGTGCGGGCACATAAGGTGGCAAGTGCTCTACAATGTCCTTTCTTATTCACTGAATTATGCAGGCAGGTAGGTGTGCCTCTGATTCATGGAGTGGTTAATGAGATTCATGCGACGCATAGGCAGGACATTGAGGAGTCCAAGGATGACTTAAATTTCAAAATGAGGGTCACCAAACCACCAGCCTACTAAACTCAGTCAGCACCAGCCCTAGATACTTTAGAGATTCGAACAGGTATGCCATTTCTTATTACCACTTATGTACCACCTGATTATATGCCATCAAGTGTGTCTGCAGGTTCAAAATATGTACCACCAATGGGTAGGGCAAAATTTGCAGAATATAGGTTAACGCAGGAAAAGTTTGCCAAGTCTGTGAAATTGTAAAAGAAATTCAAAAGGTAGCTTAATTCTTTGGAAGAAGAATTCAAGCCTTTTGTTGGTAGAATTCTAGTTGAGGTAATTTGACCTTTCCAGTCAAATAGGATGTTTTATACTTGTGAAATCATTCATATTTTTTAGTATTCAGACTTTATGGCTTTATAAGTTTTTGTATGCACATATCAATTATTATGATTCAATACTATAGTTTGATTTTAAATGCCATGTTTTAATAATAATTCAATGCTCTCAACATGTATAAGCACATGGGTTAGCTTGTGGTCATCTGGGACCATAAGCACCGTTGTTGCAATTAGGGGGTAGCCTTGGTTCATGAAAAATCTTGGTATTAGAGCTAAGGTTTTAGAGTTTCCTATTGAGTTTGAAAGCCACGTTGACTAAAGTTTTGCCTATGGGTGTAATGTGCGCAATACTTATGGATAAGAGGCTACGTGACATTTTAGGAATAGTGTTCCTTATTTCAATATTCATGTCATTCAAATGATCATGAGCTCTATTTAAATACTCTTTATAACTTATCCTTCATTTCATTTACAGATTGTGCCTCCCTAAAGAATGAATGGAAAAATTATTGGGGACCAGCCTGTACCTCCGCCTACTCTAGAAATCCCCTAAATAGGAATGTCTCTCACATCAAGTTCAAAGTTGTTTCTATAACCTTATCTCATTCAATTGTAGCTCAGAACAATCAGTGAGCTATTGCCCTAGACAGTCTAGTGAAAAATACAGATGCAGCTAGGATTCAAGATTTTACCCGAATAAATCCCCCTTCATTTTTAGGATCAAAGTCTTAAGAGGATCTGCAGGATTTTGTTGAAATGGTTCATAAGGTAACAGATATTATGGGCATCACTTTGAGTGAGAGTGAAGAGGTAAATACTTATCAGTAATAGGATATATCTTACACCTAGTTTAAGAAGTGGAATGAGGACTATGGTGTTGATGCAGGGCATGTTGAGTGGGAGGAATTTGCCATTTATTTTCCAGATAGGTTATTCCCATTAGATATGAGAGAGGCTAATATTAAGGAGTTCATTAGTTTGAAGCTGGTCATTATGAGTATAAAGGAGTACTCGCTTATGCACCTTGTATGGTTGCAGACAATTGGTCTAGAATGAGTAAATTCATGTATAGTATAACTAATAGTATAGTTAAGGAGTGTAGGAATGCCATGTTGATTAAGGAGATGGACTTAACTAGACTTATGGTTTATCCTTAATAGATTAAGAAAGTTAAGCTTAAGGAGAAAGAGAGAGAGAGAGAATAAATCAGAGGGCCAGAATAGATGAGTGAATTAGAGGGCTAGAACAGGTAGCTTTAAATTTTGTTGGCCATGGTCGGAAGGTGGTAACCATTCTAATTTCCATTAGAAGTCCTCATCCCTAACTCTATCTTCAGCTAGTGGGCCAGTTCCTATGTTCAAGCAAGATAGTCTGGATAGGGCGCCAGGATGTATGTCCTAAGGTAGTGTGAACAGTAGTCGTTCGAACTCTCTCTGTGAGAAATATGGCATGCATTATTAGGGTATGTATAGAGCTGACAGTGATGCATGTTTAGGGTGTAGATATCCAGGCCAAAATGTAAGATATTGCCCAAAGGATTTCCATAGTAATTAGTCCGACTGCCTTTAAGTTTTAGTTGGTTACCTGACTCAGTAGATTGTTAATTCCAGTTAAACCAGTGATTAGCGTCAGAATATGTTGTATACTCTCAAAAATGGCTCTAGAGTAGCTTAGTGAACAGAAAAAATAGTTGAAAGATCTCTTAAGTAAGATATTTATTAGGCCCAGTGTTTCGTCATAGGGTGGTCTAGTGTTGTACATGCGTAAGAAAGATGGTTCTCTAATAATATGCATCGATTATCATTAGTTGAATAAAGTCACAATCAAGAATAAGTATCCACTCCCTAGAATTGACGACTTGTTCGACCATCTTTAGGGTTCTAGTTACTTCTCCAACATAGAACTCAGATCCAGCTATCATCAGCTCAAAGTTAGAGAATGTGTCATTCCAAAAATATCTTTCAAAACTTGATATGATCATTTCAAATTCCTAGTTATGTCTTTTGAACTAGTGATTGCCCGTGCAACTTTAAAGACTTGATTAATAGAGTTTTCAAGTAGTAATTTGACAAGTTCATACAGTCTTTATTTATAGTATTTTTCTTTATTCCCGTAGTGAAAATAGTCATGCAGACCATCTCAAAATAGTATTAAAGACTCGTAGAGCCAATCAGTTGATCACCAAGTTTAGTAATAGTGAGTTTTGGCTAAGATCAGGAGCTTTCTTTTGCCATATTATCTTCGGTGATGGCATTCAAGTTTACCCTCAAAAGACCAAAGTAGTGAGAAAATGGTATAGACTTATCTCTCTATTAGATATCACGAGTATCATTGGTTTAGCGGGCTATTAAAAATGGTTTATTAAAGGATATCTTATATTGCATCCCCTAAGTTTCAATTGACCTAAAAGAAAAGTCAAATTTCAATGGTCAGATTCTTTCGAGGAGAGCTTTTTTGGAGTTGAAGACTTGACTCACTTTCTCCCAGTCTTGACTTTGCCAGGTAGCTCAGATGGATTTGTAGTTTACTATGATACTTTAAGAGTTGGTCTTTGTTTTGTTTTGTTGCAGTGAGGCAAGGTCATAACCTACGCCTCTAGAAAACTTAAACCCCATAAAAAGAATTACACAACCCATGATCTTGAGTTGGCAACTATAGTTTTTGCCTTGAAAATTTGGAGAAATTATCTTTTTGGGGTTCATGTTGATGTGTTCACTAATCATAAGAGTTTACACTACATGTTCACATAGAAATATCTAAACCTTTCTTAGAGTAGATGGATTGAGTGGTTAAAAAATTATTATGTGAGTATGCTGAATTATCCGGGCAAGGCCAATGTAGTGGGATACAACCTTAATAGATTTTTTATGGGTAGGGTTTTTCATGTTAAGGATGATAAGAAAAATTTAGTTAGGGACGTTCATCAGCTTGCTAGATTAGGTTTTGGATTGATTGATTCAGCTGAAGGCATCATATGGGAATAGAATGGTGTTAAATCGTCATTGATTTCCAAAGTAAAAGAAATTCTAGATAGGGATCCAAGTTTTGTTAAGTTTAAGGAAGCACTTAGAGATTAGAAAGTAGAGTTTTTCTCTCAAGGGGTAGATGGTGTACTTTTTTTTCAAGGAAGGTTAAGTGTTCCATGTGTTGATGGTTTGATGAGGTGGATTTTAGCGGAGGCACATAGTGTACGGTATTCCATTCATCAAGGAGCCACGAAGAAGTACCATGACTTATGGGAAATCTATTGTTGGAATGGTATAAAGAAGGATATTGCAGAGTTTGTGGCTTTGTTCAAATTATCAGCAGGTTAATGTTACGCACCAGATACCTAGTGGTGCATTACCGTAGTTTAGCATCCCCACTTGAAAATGGGAAGTAATGAAAATGGATTTTTTGATGGGTTTGGCTCATACTCATCGTCGGAGTGTTTCGATTTGGGTCATTATCAATAGAATAACTAAATCATCTTATTTCTTGCTAGTTAATACTTCATACTCAGCTAAGGATTATTCTAGGCTTTATATTAGAGAGTTGGTTAAGTTGCATGGAGTTCCATTGTCTATCATATCATATAGAAGTACTCAATTTACCTCTCACTTTTTGAATGCTTTTCAGAAGGGCTAGGAACCAAAGTTCATCTCATTATCGCTTTTCATTCACATACCAATGGTCAAGTAAAAGGACTATTCATACCTTAGAGGACATTCCTATATCTTGTGTTATTTATTTTAATGATAGTTGGGATGACCACTTATCCTTGATTAAGTTTGACTACAATAACAACTATCACTCTAGTATTCTGATGGCTCTGGTTGAGCCTCTCTATTTGAAGAGATGTAGGTCTCCTATTGGTTGGTTTGAATTAGGTAATTCCACTTTGATAGGGCCATATTAAGTGTTTGAGGCAATAGAGAAAGTTCAGTTGATTCAGGATAGACGGAACGCATCCTAAAGTTGCCATAACTTTAATGCAAATGTGAGGAGAAGAGCCCTTGAGTTTGATGTTATTATATTTTTCTATTTAAAAATCACTCCCACCAAAGGAGTAAAGATATTTGGCAAGAAGGGGAAGCTTGGTCCCCACTATGGTGGCCCTTATAGAATCTTGAACAATTTTGGGAAGGTAGCTTATTAGCTTCAGTTACCTAGAGATTTAGCATTAGTGCATCCAGTGTTTTATGTTTCATTGATAAAGAAATGTATTGACCATTGAGCAGTTGTTATTACTTTAGAAAGTACATATGTTTAGGATAGCTTTTATTTTAAAGAACTCCCAGTTTAGAGCATAGATCGTCAGAACCATAGACTAAGGAATTTTTAAGGCCTCAAACTTTGAGGATTTTTAATTTGGTCATTTCGACCCTGAGATGTTGGTTTTTCAGCTAATTAATGTTCAAGGGTGTAACGATCATGCCTAGGAGATGTTTCAGATTTTTCAGACAAGTTTTGGGTCATGTTTGGATCATTAATATAGAAAGAACCGCGATAGGTGATGTGTGAGCAGATGCTAACACATTTGAGGCTTTTAACTAAGAATAATTGCAAAGTCTTAAGAAATTTTTGTCATTTTTGATTGTTTTCTGTTTGATATTACAGTAAAAGTCAACATGCAAGAGAACCAACAATAATGGAAATAAAAGAGTTGATTTATGAGCCTGTAGAGAAGGAAGTATAACTGGCGACTTGTATAATTAGTCTCCTGGCTTGTGATAAGCTATCGCAGTTGTCGTCATCCATAGAGAGAGAATGAGCTTCAGCTAGAATTCATGAAGACATCTGTGATAGGCCGTTAGAAGTGTGATAAGCCGTCAGGCTTAAGCAGGGAATGGGATTTGAAGTGAAAAAGCAATGAAAATTCTAATAAGTGGTCACATGTCTATTAAGCCATCACGTCTCATCGTCAACCTAAGGCAGAGACAATCAAAAGTGAAGAGGAGCTGACGACATTCCTGATAAGTCATCAAACTCCTTATAAGTCATCACACATGTCGTCGCCTATCTGAGAAAATACTATGATCTATGATTTTGTTTCCATAATTAGGATAAAGTATTTAAAACATATGTTAGGGTTTTCTAATAAGGGGGGAATTAACGTTTTGAGAATCTCTTCTCTCTAGTTTTCTGACTATAACTTTACAATTATTTTTGGAGAGATTATTACAATTGTTTTGGGATTTTCTACTTTGAATCAAATCTGAGAAACACTTATTGCTATTCATCTTGCTGTAAGTTCTTATATCAAACTATGAATTCAACTTGTTGTCTTGATTATTGAATTATGAGTAGGTAAATTCCCTTAACCTGAGTTATGGGATCTATGGTTTTGGGTTTGTAACATAACTAAGAGTTCCAGATTCTAATGGTGATAGAAACTTCTTATTAATTCCATTATTTTATACTCTGACTATTAGTTGCAAACAATAGGCCTTTCTTACTAGTGATTTGCTTGAGATAAGAAATCCATCCTAGTAAGAAGTGAATTATCAATAGGGACTTGGAAGCATCAAACTTCTATTTAATAATTAATGCTGCAACAAGATTAATTAACTAGAGATAACATCCTATTATGAAATATAAATTCCCTAAGTTTGAGAGAATTTGGTGGTTAAATGTCTAAATAGGTTGAGAAACATTTAGACATAACTTTGAAAAGGATAGTCTATTGTTCCTACCTACCACAAGAATCTTGAACTGTTATTAGCGTCTGTCAAATCCCAACACCCATATTGAACATAACTCTAGTTTTCCTTATCATATTGATTTCAAACACTGAATTAAGAAGTAATTATTTGTTACCTTTCCAAACATCCCCATTCATAGAAAACTGATAACTGTAAGTTAATTAACCTGTAGATATCTCAAATTCATACCATATTCCCTGTGAGATTTGACCCCACCTTAGTTGGGTTATATATTGACAACGATCTCTTCCATTCTTATAGAAGAGGTATAGTTTAAGCGTTATCAATAGGCCCGCATCGCGGTACAATTCCCTTTGTCATGCATATCGTATTGTGGTGTGTGGTATACACTACCACAATTAGAATGCATCGTGGTAAGCTCTTTATTCTGAGTTACGAATTTAACTGAGTGAGGGGCAGTTGAGTCTTTTTTGGCCTAACCAAAATCATCCATAATACAAAGTGGGAGATTATTTAGGGCATTATTTTCCATTCTTCTCCAAATCTCTCTCAAGAAAACCCTTCCCTTTTCCTAAAGATAACAAATTCAATTCTTTTCTCCTCATGAAGTCAAGAATTCAACATCCCAAAGTTCAATAACATTCAAAAACGCATCAAGTTTGGTGTTTCTCTTTCAAGTTAAATGACTTAAGGTATGTGGGATATTCATTCATGGGTTTCTTCCACCCATGGAGCCTAAAATCCTTCTTTTTGATTAAAAATTAAATTTTTTTTATCATTAATGATTATTTAGTGCTGGTGGGTTATGAACACCCAATACCTTATTGTTTTACATGATTTTATTATTTTCAAGTATGATTCAGTTAAACCATGATTCTTCATATTTATTCAATTATTATGATCATCATGAGAACTATGAGTCAAGAAATTATGTTAAGTCTAACTCAGTCAAGTTTTAGTTCTAGTGTGTGTTTATTTGAGAGTAGGATTTCGCACCGAACGAACCCAGGACTGAGGGCTTACCTTCTAATAAAGGGTGTGACCTTTATTATAGTCCCTAAGTTCCAGAACTACATATCCAACATAGGTTAGTGATGTCAACCTGCCAGTTGAGGGTTGACAAGGTGTTTACCTTCTAATTGAGGGTAACACATATCTTAATAGAGCACCTTACAGTTGAGGGTGACTTATTAATCCTTTGGGACATCAGTTTAGTAGATCCACAAAGCCAGTGTTAGTACCCATGGCATGGTAATAATACTTTTCTAACTGGGTTACAAGTTGTACCCCAATTAGCTAAGATTAGGGCATGTCGGTTAGATGATACCTCCCATAGTCTCAGTACAATATGTTATTATATTCTTAGTTCAGGTTTGCTTGAAAAAGTGTACAAATTTTCTATTATGCAATTTTACTGTTTATAGTTTTTGAAATATCAGACTTATGTCAAATTATCGAATTATGCTTGGTCTTGCTTTCTTAGATATCATAGTTTTCATGCATTCATGCTCATTTATCTCATGCTATTTAGTTAGTCCTTATTTTGTATGTACAGTACCCCATGTATATAAGCGCAACTTCATCTCACATACCAATATATTCAAAGTACTGACGTATACTCATTTGTTGCGTAATGATGTCGCATATCATAGGTTCAAACATACAACTTTTTGACCGTACTTAGACAGTCTAGCAAACCAAGCAGTAGTAGTGGTAAGTCCTCATCCATCGAGTTTACGATTGATTATTTAAGTTATTTTTGTAGTTCTGTGTTTTAGTCAGTCAAAGTTAGTTGGGAGCTTGTCCCATTAAATCCTCACTTAATTAGAGGCTTTTTAGATATTCTGGGAGTTAGATAGTTAGTCAATTTTATTGGTCTTATCAGATGTTTCAAACTTGGGAATTTATTTATATTTTTAATATTCTGACTTTATGGCTTGATCAGTTATTTTTTGCATATATCAATTTTTATGACTTCATTCAGTGCTCTTAGTAGGTACCAGCACATGGGTTAGCTTGTAGTCACAAGTGTCCATAAGCTCCATTTTCATGACCAGGGGGTAGCCTCGGGTCGTGACAAAGAGGCCATGCCAGAGAGTGGCTCCTTTGACCACATCAGCTTAGTTTAGTGATCATTCTAGTTAAGGTTCTCTACCGATGGTAAGGATAGAATAGATCTCTCTAATTAGGTGACACATTGGACTCTATGCAAGCTCATATGGTTTATATTGGTTATAATAATCTACCACAGTAAAAAAAATTTTCAAACAATGTATAATGGCTCACAAACTTTACTCATATGATGTTTTCTAACGTATGCTTATGCTACTTCAGTTTTTAGTTCTTTCATGTTCATGTTGAGTGTATATACACTTAGCATGCATGTTTTGTGATTATGATCAACATCAGGTTTACTTATTGCATTCACCCCCACATATTAAGTACATTCTAGAAGTATTGACCATATATATGTGTATGTAGTTTCACTATTTCATAATATCGGTAAAACTTATAGCTTACAACAGCATGAATAGATAGTTCACAATTTCCAGCTAACAGGTAATAAGTATTCTTTATTTGTGGACTCTAGTCAGTTATATATCTGGTATTTTATTTTTATTCATTTGTATTAATTAGGTATAACTAAGGGTCATGCCTCGACTACCAATAGTCAGAATTAGTAGAGGCTTTATAGATAATTAGTTATAGTTAAGGTATTCAATTTTGGTTTCCTTTTGAATACAATGTTGCGAATGTATTAAATAGTATTTTATAGAACAAGTTCATATGATGACATCTCTTTCGCTTACTATATCAAGATTCATGTCATTTATTTAGTTGCTTATAAATTATGTCAGTATTATGGGCTAGCTTTGGAATACTTATAATTCAAAGAATCGTGTGATGTCCAAGAAGTAGTCTTAGGGCATTACAGGATGTGATAGAGTAATGTGCAACTCTACCTTTGATGTTTGTCGAGGTTGTTCAGCAGTTTTTGACTTTTCTTAGTGTGTTGGATAGCAATAGAGCCGCTCTCACAATGCTGTTTTTCCATGATTTAGAATCTTATCCTACTACTTTCATGTCTTTTAGAATGGATAAGGCTTCAAGTGATAATACTACCCCTTTTCCTATATTGGATCCTATCATGACTAGGAATAACCATAAATTACTTACTAAGTTTTTGAAGATGAAATCTCCATTATTCCAGGGTACTAAGTTGAAGATTCTTTGGAGTTCATCATGGACTTTTATGCGAGGTTTCATAAGTTGGGGATCATGCAGAAGATTAGGGATGAATTTATGACTTTTTTGTGTCACAAAAATGTCAAGAAATTATGGAAAGGCTTATGTATAGAGTCAGTCATTTGAGTTAACTCCTTTTATTTAGGCTTAGATTCATCCTTTAATTTTCAAAAAGTATGTGCCTGAACCATGTGTTACCATAAGAATGATGAGTTTCTTAATCTTGAGCAGGGGGGTATGTCAGTTTTGTCCTATAGTGCTAAGTTCAATGACATGTGTTGTTATGATACCAAACTAATAGGTATTGAGGAGAAGAAGATTCACTAATTATGAAGGGTTAAGTACTGATCTATAGTTTTTGTCTGTTCATATAACTTTTGCAGGAAAGTGTTTCAATTTGGAAAATAATATGAAAAAGGTTATAAGGGTTAAGTTAGTTGGTTAGGCAAAATCATTAGCCAAGAAGTCCTAGAATGTGGGTAAATTATGTTTTTCTTATTCAAGGGGTCATAGTTAGCTGGACTATTAAGTCAAGCCCATTTAGTCAATATTGCCAGCTTTTATTGTAAGTCCATTAAATATATCTTCACAACTACCTATTACAAGGGACCATAGGACATCCTATTCCTCTACCAGTCAACCTTCTCTTTAGTAGGGTGTTTATCATTGTGGTGTTGATGGTTACCTCAAAAGAGAGTGACCTCTGAGGTAGAAAGGGGCCAAGCATAGAAAAAGACTCAGGCTATAACCTTGTAGGTAGAGGGGGAGGTAGTAATGGCAGAGGTCATCAACAAGTTGGATGGGGTGATCAATAGGGCAGTCAAAGTGGTCAAGGAAATAGTAGTGTAGGGAGAGGTGGTTTTCAACTAGTGAGGAAGTTATCCCAGTTAATGATCAAGTTTATTTATGCCTTTCCTGGCTAGTCTAATATAAAGGATTCTGATGTTGTTATCATTAGTACTGTTCTAGTTTATGACTTGATTTTTTCTTTGTCATTTTATTATAGGTCTATCTTTTCATATGTATTTTTAAAATTTTCATTAGGTTTGAACTTAGTCTGTGATGTACTTAATTATTTTTAGCATATGTCTACCCAGTTGGAGAGTCTATGATGGTGACCAAGGTTTTAATCGTTCTTGCCTTGTGTTATTTATGGGTTTTCAAAATTTTGAAGAATCGAGCATTTTAGATGTATTGGATTTTGATATTATTCTGGGTATGACATGGTTATCTAGATATCATGTTTCATAAATTATAATGTTAAGACAATGACTCTAGCTAAGTCGGGGATGTATTAACAAGAGTAAGAGCGTATATATAAGGCTAAACGGATAAACATCATATCTTTAATTTGGGATAGAAAGCTAGTTGGAAGAGGTGTTTAGCCTTCCAAGCTCATTTTAGGATGTAAGAGCATAGTCTTCTTCTATTGAGTCAGTTCCTGTAATTTAAGACTTTCAGGGAGTGTTTCTCGGGATTTGGTTAGTATGCCTCCAAAGAGAGATATTGTTTTCTGCATTGACTTGGAGTTAGGTTCACACCTAATTTTTATCCATCCCTACCTTATGTCTTCAACAAAGTTAACAAAACTCAAAACTCAATTGTAGGTACTACTCTACAATGAATTTATTCATCAAAGTACTTTACCCTCTGGTGCTATGGTGTAATTTTTCAAAAAGGATGGTAGCATGAGGATGTTTGTCTATTATAGATAGTTGAACAAAGTCACCATCATAATAAGTATCCTTTGCCTCAATTAGATGACCTTTTTGACTAGTTACAAAGTGTTAAAATATTCTTCGAGATTGACTTGAGGTAAGGTTATCATCATCCAAAAACTTAGCATGAGGACATACCCAATACAACCATCAAAACTAGATATGGACATTATGAGTACGTAGTGATGTCTTTTTCCTTGAGCAATGCGCTAACAACTAGGGGTGGGGGTTTGGTATTCTATTTGGCATTTGAAATGTTTGGGTGTGGTAATTTGGTAATTGGTATATGAAAGTAGATACCCTATACAAAAATTATCAACATAGATTCTATAATTTGATAATCAGTAAATCAAAATTTAGTTTTGTATGGTATTTGGTAATACCATATTAATGTTGGAGATGTGAAAAAGTATGTTTAAACTTCAAAGAGTATATTTAATATAAACACTATTTAGGATTCTTTTTGTTGCTTTTTACAAATATATTATCAAGGTCAAAGAAATTCATTGGGATGACTAATACTTTGTCTATTGGGTTGGTTAGACATATAAATACATACACACACACCTACACATATATATATAATTCAATATTCGGTAGATACCGAATACCAAATAGTATTAATATCTTGTACCAAATTGAATCTTGAATATGGAAATGTTGGAATTTTACCCCCAAATAACATACAAAATACTGAATTACCAAATACCAATTACAAAATATTTCAATTCTGTTGGGTAATTCAGTTTTTGGTATTTTATGCCCAGCCTTACTAACAACTCTTATAAGCTTGATGAATGGTCTATTAAAGTTATTTTTGAATTCTTTTGTTATAATTTTTGTTGATGACTTTTTGGATTACTCTGTGATAATGAAGGAACATGCAGGCAATCTTTGCATTATTTTAAAGATTTTTAAAGAAAAGAAGTTGTATTCTAAGTTTTCAAATATGAATTTTGATAGTCTTCGGTTGACTTCTTAGGTCATGTATTTTTTAAAGAGGGGATGACAGTGGATCTAGAAAATATTGAGGTGTTTAAGAAATGTGTTTAGCCAAGATCAATAATGGAGGGTAGGATATTTGAGGTCTGGCCAATTACTATCACATATTTGTCAAGAAATTTGCATATATTATTATTCACTTTAAGACGTTGACTAAGAAGGTGGTGCAATTTATTTGGTCTCATAAATGTGAGGATAGCTTCCAAAAGCTCAAGACAATTTCGACTACAACTCCTATTCTTTCTCTACAGGTTTCTAGAACAGACATTATTGTATTCTCTGAGGCTTAATGTTTGGCTTTGGGTACTATATTAAAGTAGTATAGGAATGGCAATACATATTCTTTGAGTCAGTTGAAGTTTCATGAGAAAACTACCCAAATTATGAGTTGGAGTTAGCAGCGGTGGTTTTACATTGATGATTTTGGAGACACTATCTTTATGTTGTCAGGTATGAGGTCATGATAGACCACTACACTCTATAACATGTGTTTAACAAAAATAATTTGAACCTAAGATAGAGGAGATGGATTGAGTTGTTTTTAAAGGACTATGATTTGTCCATTAAGTATTATCTAGTAAGGCCAATATAGTGGTAAACATATTAAGCTAGAAAACAGTAAGCATGGGTAGTTAGGACTTTATGAGGATGTCGATGTAACCCTTGTCTAGGGATTTCTAAGATCTAGAATCTCAAAGTATGTAGTTTGGCATTTTTAGAAAAGGGTGGTGTATTTTCTAGTATGGTAGTAAAGTCAACATTCCTTGAGAAATTTAAGGACAAATAGTTCATGGATAGGAAGTTTAGCAGACTCTAAACTTGATATAGGTATAGTATTAATGTCGATTTTGAGTTTATGCGTTCCTTGTGTTGGTGATTTTATTCAAAATATATTTGTAGAAGTACATAGTTTGTGGATTTCTATTCATTCAGGTGATACAAAGTGATATCATGACTCGAGAAAGCTTTATTGGTGGCTTGGTTTGAAAAGGGACATAGTGCATTCTGTATCAAAGTGTCAAAACTATAAGTAGGTAAAGTATAAACATCAAATATTTCCATTTTTGCTCAAAAGGATGCACATACCTGAATAAAATTGGCAAAACATTGCTATGAATTTTATGGTGGGTCATAATAAGACCTTGGGAAAGGATGAATTGATTTGGGTTATAATAGACCACTTACAATAACTTTTGACAGCGGTACAACATATACTTCTAAATTTTCGAAAAAGTTGCATGAAGAATTGGGCACCAAGATTAGTGTAAGCAATACCTTTAATCGTTAGACTGATTATTTGTTGATGAGGATAATTCGGGTTCTAGAGGGCATGTAGAGGGCCACATGATTGATTTTGGTAGTCACTCTTACCAGTCTTGCTATTGTGTAAATTCTTATACAATAAAAGCTATCACTCCGCATTGTTATTGAACTATTTGAGACACTCTAGAAGAAGGTTTAGATAACCAATTGGGTGGTTTGAGACTGGTGACATGAAATTTTTTAGCAAAGTTTAGTAAATGAAGTCCAAGAAATGGTATTTTTTTAGAACAATATTGTTTGTTTCACAGAGTAAGCAGTGGAAATATACATGCTATAACGTAAGGGATATGTTATTCAACATTAGTGAGAACGTTTTGTTATAGGTGTCTTTAATGAAATGACTAATGAGGTTTGGTAAGAAGGGAAATCTTAGACCTTGGTATATTGGTTCCTTCAAGGTTCTCATGGATACTTGTCGAGTGGCATATAGGCTAGCGTTACCGACTAGCTTGTCGGGGGTTCATCCGATGTTCCATGTATCCATTCTTAAAAGATAACATAGGGGTAGAGATTATATCATTAAGTTATTTTTGTTATTGTTAGATAAGAACTTATTTTTTGAGGAAAAACCAGTTATTATTTTAGATTGGGATATCCCAAAGTTGAGGATGAAGAAAAATTCAACCAATAAAGGTTCAGGGGAAGCATCATCTGATTTAGGAAGAAACTAGTAAAGTTGAGGACTTATATGACGATTACCATCACTTATTTAAGGATACATGTACTTTATTATTAACTTGGTCCATTTTTATTAATTGATCATTTGGGGATGAACACTAGGTAAATTGGTGCAACTACCGGAATTTTGATGAAATATGTGAAAAATATGTTTTTATGTGATTGACTATTTTATCCCTCCTCAAAGTTACATTGTTGTATTTTTGGGCTGCGTGGATGATTTTCACTGTTCTCGATGCATTCAAGTGCCTTTTGTATGATATTATAATTATTGGTGGCTTTGAGAGCCTTAAATTTGTCATTAGTTGATTTCTTTTAATCAATGCGGATAGCATAATAGACTACGCCAGAAGATCCAGAACATGGATTTTATGGTGGTAACATGGTGGTTGTAGTTTTATGGCTATTAATTCTCATTTTGACCCTCGATTTAGAATGTTGTGATTTTGGGTTTTGGAGATCAACATTGTGAATATGACATTTTTTAAGATATCTCATATCACTATTTAGTCCGGAGCATCAAATTTGATAGGGTAGAACATTTTATTTGCATTAACGGTATTTTGAATGAATCTCGAGGGGCACGCAGAGGCTCAAATTGAACTAAGTCCATAGATGGTGCACCACTCATATGGTTACCTCACAATTGTATAGCTATTACCGTGACTGTGATAGGGCAGGACGGGAGAGTGTTGAGATCGTGACCCTAGTATTCAATTACAATACCCCTGCTAGTCAATGTAATGCGACTCGAGGTCTGTGATTCAGACACCTTTGTATTCATATTCTTGGGATTTCACCATGTTAGACAATTAATGAGTCTTGAAGCTTAAGTTTCCATGCTTTTGAGTTATTTTCTTCCCTTCTAAGCTTAGGTAAGCTCCATTATACTTATTTCAATTAATTTCCTAAATCATTAAAAATAAATTCTTTTTTAAAACATGGATTAAAGATAGAATTTGGGGATTTTGGCCCGTAAGGCCTAAAATCGTATTTCTTAAATTTAAAACCCAATTTCAAACCTTTTTCACTTGAATGAGTTTCTAATTCTTTAATTAACAGTTTCCCCTCGACTTTATTTTGAATACAACTTCAATTTCTTATCCTTAAAATAATTTTGGGGATTTGACCTAGTAAATCTTTACAATGATTTTTCTTCAATTTGAACCTCTTTTCTAACTCATTTTTGCATGGGTTTTCAGAAGCTGACTCCTAAAAATATAGGAAATAAGTTTATGAAATAAAATTATGACTTGCTCTTTGTTTTTCAAAAACTATTGAAGGGGTCCGTTTGGACCCCAAATCAAAATGGGAAATATATGTGTTTTTGGATTTTTTTTGACCCGTAGATTGCATATTTTGGTGTTTTTGTTGACTTTAGGGTTGTTCATGAGGAGTGGTTCTTTGGACTAGAGTGTTGCAAACCAGTTTTCACATTTGAGGTAGGTTATGTCTTAACTTTTTTTAGACTGGGATGGTAGTTAATGTTGATGCATAATGCATGTTCAGGATCTTGGAGCTAGTCATGAAATTTTTTTATAGTATTTTGTTGTGCCTGTGAGGGGTCCTATATGTGATGTATTTTGTGGATTCGATATATTATGTGCTATGCATGACTATGGGGGTTCATATGTGATGTTTTACCTTTATACATAAGAACATTTGTGTTTTATTTTATGGAAAACATATTGTGGTTCCAATTGTATATTGTGATGTATTCTTACTTATTTGTTATATGAATTATGTGAAAATTCATAGGTTCATTGAAATAATGAGTGGATATTTGGCTCACGTGATTGATGTTTTAGTTGGTTGTGGAAATACTATTGTTGATGGTTGTGAGCATTGCATCCTCATATTCATTCCTAAAATAATAGTACCATAGTTAAAATACTGAGTAATACTAGCAACACCTTTTTAAAACCCTCCCCGAGGGTTGTATTACGAATGACATATTCTAACCTCTTAAAAAACCCTCCCTGAAGGATGTTCCAAGTAGGAGATATGGATATATATATATATGTGGATTCTATATGAGTTTATGAACCCTCTATGGGTCCTATGTTGGAAAATTTTAGTTCCATAGGAGTATAAAAAGGTTGTACGTTAGTCTCGGAGGTGGAATGACCTCGTGCATTACATCATCATCATTATTATCATTCTTTATTTACCTTATTATGCTACTGATTTTATTGTATAACTTTCTTTGAATTTTTACTTGTTCATTATTCTATCTTTCCTTACATCTATTTGATGCTCTAGTATATATGTTGTTCTTTGTTTCTTATCTTATATATGGTATAATTTATACTTGTATTCTTTTTTGCTATTTTATTATACTATATGTGGATATTATAGAACTGTTATTGCAAGCGGTATGGACTACTATTGTAGGACATTTTCTAATTGCAGGTTACACGCCCTTAGTGGTGTATTTTGTATGCTTTATTTTTTACTTTGCTCGGTTAGCCTATGATACCTACTGAGTACAATTGGACTGTAGTCATTCTTACTGTGTCCCTTCTTTGCATATTATTATGCAAGTGCATCTGGTTGATTCATGACTTTGTAGCATTTTGAGGTATTGGTTGGTTTCAAGCATTTGGAGTCTACTTCTATCTTTTCTTAATTGACTATGTCTTTATTGTATTTTAGAGGCAGAGTTGTATCCTATTTTGGTGTCTTATGTATTGGATTCTTGGATTGTATTAGTAGTTCTTACATTATGAACACCAGGTTTTAGGAATGCATGGTAATTTTATTATATTTATTTCTATATTTATGTTATTAATATGGTTCGACTTCATTCTAGAAGCCCTTCCTTGGGGCCATTATTGTCTTTTTCCTTTGTATATCAATTTGGAGGATAGGCTTACTAATTAAGGTTTTCCACTAGAAATGCCATCATGACCCTTGGATTTTTGGGTATTGACAAATTCTTATTACAGAAGCTAGGTTCATTAGTCTAAATGGTGTAAGAATGAGATGTCTAATAGAGTCTCGTAGATCGGTACGTAGACTTCCATATCTATCTTTTAGTGGTTGTAGGATGTCTTTTGGAAACCTTCCTTATTATATTCCTTATATGCGAATTTCTTTTATACCTTATGTTCTGATTTCTGTTTCACTCTTTTGTGCAGATGGTGTTGACTAGGTCCTGCGAGGTTAGAGATATGGAGCCTGCCTCTAAAGAGAGAGCTTATTCTTGATGTAGGGCTTTGAATTGTGGAAAAATTTAATTAAGTGGGCGGGCCTATAGATCAACCCCATCTAGAAGTAGTCTTAGGGTACTCTCTTTTAAGCCTCGTGTTGAGCATGTTGGAGGTATAACTTTTTCCCCAATTCCTCAGAGTTTATCTACCCCACTCATGCAGAGGTTGTTAGCTCATTTTTTGACCTATTTAGAAGGTTCTCCTTTAGTTATGCTAGGTCTGTCTCGAGTGTCGATCCTCCAGTTGAACCTGCTTCTATTTTAAGTACTCCTTAGATCCTGAGTACTATTTTTATGTTAGCGTCGACATCTCAGTATGGTCTTTTGAGGTTGAGAGTTTACCTTTATCCATGTTACCTCCTTCGATAGGATCTCAACAACTAGATTCACCATACATACTCTTGATAGGAGTATTATTTTATCTTCTAATGATCCTAAGAGATATGAGAGATTTACTCATTTGGTTCCTCCTAGATTCATTGGTGCTGTGGACAAGGATGACTATGAGTTCTTTATTAACTGCTTGGAGAAGTTGCATAATTTGGGTTTGCTAGAGTCACATGGGGTTTCTTATACTACCTATATTGCTGAGAGATGCTGCTAGAGATTAGTAGAGATTGCATGCTTGTTGTACACCTCTTGATTGTCTTGAGATAATATGGGACCAATTCGATGATGCCTTTTTAAAGAAATTTGCGCCTTAAAGTCTGAGGGATCAGATGTGTGATGAGCTTGAGCACATAGAGAAAAACTACAGGACTGTACTGATGCGTACTTTTAAACCTTATATAGATATTTCTATGTTAGAATTTCCTTCGAGTCTTAGAAAACTCAAATGTTTTTTAAGGGACTAGATGTTTTTCTTCAGTTAGCTAAATCTCAAATGTTTGTGTTTGTAGTGTCTTTTAAAAATATAGTGGATCATGCTAAGATGACTAAATGTATTCTTTGGGCATCTCAGGGAGGCACCAAGATGGTGTGCTATTTTGGTGAGGTTAGAATTCAAACTTATCATGGCAGAGATTTTCAAGGTTCTCAGTGGATATTTGGGTAGTTTGGTGTTGGTATCCTTATAGAGTTTGAGTGGTGAATCTTTTAATTTAGCATTTCAGGATGGTCATTAAGGCCCAATTGTATCTCTTTCTATTAAGTCAGGCCATAGAGGTTGCTAGGTATGTGATGAGACTGGCTATTTGGCCAAGGATTATCCTCGTAGTGTGGTTAGAGCTACTCCTATTTCTGCTTTAAGAGATCAGGGTCCTACCTAGGGTGTGACGGACAGATGTAGTAGAGCTCGTGGTAGTGATCATGAGGCAATTTAGTTATTTAGTAGTGGTGGATAGTGCTAGGCTATACCAGCCAGGCCAAAGGTACCCATCTAATGTTGTGATTACAAGCATCATCCAGATTTGTTATAGGTCTACATTTATCTTATTATATCCCAAATTAACTTTCTCCTATGTGTTTGGATATTTTGCTTTAGGCTTTGTTCTGTTAGTGAGCCTCTTGCATGCCTATTTGTGTATCTACCCAATAGGAGATTCTTTAGTGGTGGATTGGGTGTACTAATCCTGTATTTTGACTTCTTCTGGGCGTGGGACTTGGGTAGATTTTCTTATGTTAGATATAGTTGATATGGATGTTATTTTAAGTATCTGTTAGTTGGCTTCTTATTATGTTGTCCTAGATTATTAGGCTAAGATCATGACTTGAGCTTCATCGAATATCCTAATGATTTCTTGAAAGACTATGCTTCATTCAAATCCTTTAGAGGGTTACATTGTATATTCAGGCTCATCGCTTAATTAAGAGGGGATGTTTGTCTTATTTGGCTCTTATTCGTGATACTAGTGTTGTTTTACCTCTTTATTTGGATTTCGTTCTTGTTCTCCGTGAGTTCATGGATGAGTTCTCTACTGATTTGCCTAGTATTCCTCCAGATCATGATATTGATTTTTTTATTGATGTTAGGCCGGTCACTAAGACCTTTTCTATTTCTACTTATTAGATTGTCCCAACTAAAGGATCAATTGTAGGAGTTGTTGGATAAGGGATTTATCCGACCTTGGGGTGCGCCTGTCTTATTTTTAAAGAAGGACATTTGTATGCATATGTGTATTAATTATCGACAGTAGAATAAGTTGACATTTAAGAATAAGTATCCTCTTTCTCATATTGATGGTTTATTCTTCAAACGGCACAGTATTTTCGAAGATTGATTTTATGTTTGGTATCAAGTGTTGAGGATTAGAGGTTTGAATATTCCAAAGACAGCTTTTTATACTCGATATGGTAATTATAAGTTCTTGGTCATGTTTTTTGGCTTCAGCAACGCACTAGCTGTGTCATGGAGTTGATTAACCATGTGTTTTGATCCTACCTCGACTCCTTTGTTATTATATATATTGATAATATCGTTGTTTATTCCAAGAGTGAGGCTGATCATGAAGACTATTTGTGAATTGTACTTCTTCAATTGAGGGATGAGAAGTTGTATTCTAAGTTCTCCAAGTGTGAGTTTTGGTTGCAGTGGTGTTTGATTGGGCTAGACCTACTTTGCCACTAAGAATTGGAGTTTTGTTTACTTGGTAGGTTATTATTTATATTTTGTTAAGGGTGGTTTTTAATCAATTGCAGCTCTGTTGACCAAGATCTTTTTAATAGTCTTATGCTTGTAATGCGAGGTTCCAAAAGTTAAAGGATCTATTGAGTTCAGCTCCTCTCTTGACTTTGTCTAAGGATGGCATAGGATTTACCTATTTTGTGATGCTTCAGGTGTTGGATTATAGGTTGTGTTGATGTAAGAGGGTAAGGTTATTACTTATGCTTCTCGTCAGTTGAAGCCACATGAGAAGAGTTACACTACCCTTAATTTAGAGTTGCACCTAATTATATTTTATTTGATGTTATAGAGATACTACTTGTATGGAGTATGTTGTGATATTTTCTCTGATCATTGTCGCCTTCAGTACTTCTTGACCCATCGAGATCTTAATATGAGATAGCTTCGTTTGTTTGAGTTGCTTAAGGATTATGAATTGGTTATTCTCTATCATCTAGGCATGGCTAATGTGGTTGTGGATGCCTTGAGCCAAAAGTTGACTAGCATGGGTAGCTTTGCATATCATTTAACCCAGGAAAGACCTTTGGCCTTGGAGGTTCAGTATTTATCTAACCAATTAGTTATGATTGATATTTTGACACCTGGGTGTGTTTTGGAATTTGTAGAGGCTAGCTCTTCTTTGATGGATCGAATTTGAGCTCATCAATTTGATGGTGTTGGAATGAGATCGGTTCGAGATAAGGTTTAGAGTGGTCAGGTTATGGAAGCCTCACTTGATTTAAATGGTATTTTTAAAATTGGAGGTTGAGTTTGTGTGTCGTGAGTGGGTGATTAGATCAGATTGATTTTTCAAGAAGGCTCAGTTTTCTTGTTATTTTATCCATTCGGGAGTGACTAAGATGTACAATTATTTTAGGCAGCATTATTGGTGCGGTGGTATAGGGAGAGATGTAGCGGATGTCATAGTCATTTCCTATCTTTCCAATAGGTAAAGGCCGAGCTTTTAAGACATGATTGATTGCTTTAGTGGTTACCCATTCTCGGGTGGAAATGGGAACAGATCACTACAAACTTTGTGAATAGGCTGTCCCATACTTCCCATGCTTATAATATTATTTGGGTCACCGTGGATCGATTGACCAAATCTGTTCATTTCCTTCTGATTTAGGTCTTCTTCAATGCTGAGAGGTTGGTTCGTTTCTACGTTTGTGATATTGTTCATCTTCATTGTGTGCTAGTGTCTATTATCTCAGATTGAGGTTTAATGTTCTTATCTCACATTTAGAAGACTTTTCAAGATGAGTCGGGTACTCGGGTTGATCTTAGTACAATGTTTCACTCCTAACTGACAGTCAATTTGAACAGACTATTAAGGTTTTGGAGAAAATGGGCCGCACTTGTGAGATGGATTTTGTTGGTCAGTAGGGGCAACATTTAGCATTGGCGGAGTGTGTCTAAAATAATAGCTACCATTCCAATATCGATATGGCTCCTTTTGAGGCTTTATCTGGTAGGTGTTTTCTCTCTCTAGTGGGTTGGTTTGATGTTCCTATGGTGAGACCTAGAGGTACGAACTTGCTTCGTTAATCTTTGGATAGAGTTCAGTTCATTCAGGATAGACTTTTAGCGGCTCAGAGTAGGAAGAAGTGCTATACTGACTGCAAACTCTATGCCTCGAGATTTAGGGTTGGTGACTATGTTTTTCTTTGAGTTTTACCCATGAAGGGTGTGATGTGTTTTGCTGTTACATTCTGGATGAGTGTTATTTCATTTAGACCCTTGATTTGGAAAGTTGTGATTTTGGGTTTCCAGGGCCAACTTTGTGAAGATGATGTTTTTTTATTGAAAATCTAATATTGCCATTGATTTCGGAGCATCAAATTTGATAGGATAGCATATTCCAGTTTCGTTCATGGGATTTCATATGAATCTTGAAGGGCCCAAGGGGACTTAGATTTAACCAAGTCCCCCGCTAGTGAACCTTTTAGCTGTTGCACCTGCAATTATGGAGCAATTGACGCTGTTGGGATAAGGCATGAAGGGTGAGTTTCGTGATCCCGTCCCTGCTCTGCCATCGTGATATCCCAGCCAGTCAAGGTGCTGTGATCGCGAGACCTGGTTATTTATATACACGTGTTTTTGCTATCTTACACTATTTTTGAAACTTGAACCTTAGGGTTTTATGGTTTTGAGCTATTTTCTTCACTTCTAAGCTTGGGTAAGAAGTATTACACTGTTGGAAGTAATATTTTTCAATTATTGAGCCTAAATTCTAGTTTTAAACATGGATTAAAGATGTAATTTTGGGATTTTAGCCCATAAGGCCTTAAATGGTATTTCTCGAATTTAAACCCCAATTTCAAACATTTATCACTTCAATGAATTTCTAATCATTTAATTATAACTTTCCCCTAAATCTCATCTTCAAAACATTTTCAATTCTTGACTTTAAAATCGATTTTTGTAATTTTTACCCTATAAAGCTTGGAAATGTTTTTTTTCTTCAATTTGGACCTTTTTCCTAACTCATTGTTACTTGGATTTTCAGCTTTAGACTCCTAAAAATATGGGGAATATGTTTATGAAATAAAATTATGATTTTTCATTTCTTTTTCAAAAATCAATTTTGGGGGTCCATATCGACCCTGAATCCAAAGTAGGCTATATGGGTGTCGTTAGCTTCTTTCTGATGCATAGATTCTATATATTGGTGTTTTAGTTGATTTTGGGTCCATTAGTGAGGAGTATTTCTTTGGGGTTAAAATGTTGCTGATTAGTTTTGGCATTCGAGGTAGGACATGACAACTTCTTTCAAACTAGTCAAGGTAGCTAATGTTGATACAAAATCCATATTAATGGTGTGGGAACTAATCATGAAAATGATTATCTTATTATGTTGGCCTGTGTAAGGGCCAATATGTGATGTATTTTATGGATATGGTATAATATGTGGTATGTATGTCACGACCCAATTTTTTAGGTTATGATAGTGCCAACTATGGCCGATTAGTAGGCAACCCAACCCATAGTCCAGAAGTACTAAGGATGGACTACTGAGAGAAATGAAGAATGAACGAGGTATAAACAAAATAGAAGATTGGAATACATAAGATATCCCAAAACTAGGTGGAATCAGTAATAAAGATACAAAATGAAGTGCCAAGAGAATTTACTGATACAACCCATCTCTGGAAATAATATATTGACTAGTCTACTACATAACAGGAAGGAAAGTAATACTCTGAATATCCAGAGCTCACCCTATGTCTACAAACCGTAGTTGCTCCGCAAAATGCACTCAAGAATGGCGATAACCCACAATATTATCTACAGGCTACAGAAGTGTAGTATGAGTATAAAATATGTGGTATTCAGTGGCAACTGCCAACTGAGTACCAAGGACAATGCAGATACATATAACATATAAACGGAAATGGAACTACACCCAAATGTCCAGCAAACACTAGGATAAGCCAATGATATAATAAGGATAAAATATCCTATTCATGTCCAAGATACTAACATATAAGTCTAAGGAAATACTAAGGAAAATCTATCCTATTCCTACCATGCTCAGGAATCTTAACACAATACCGTATATCGGTCAATGTACAACTAAAGGGTAAAAAAAGGATATATAACTACACAAAAGGCCGAGGAATAAATATACAATTTCAATAAATGAAGGAAGGAAGGGATATACGGTAATTAAATATATATATATATATATATATATATACGCACACACACACATATATATAAGGTTAAATCAAGGCACATCATAAATCATCAGTGTAGCATTTTAGGATCTCGTAATCATCACAGGAACTAGTACTAGCATAATCATGGTTCTAATTCATACGTCTAATCATGAGATAATCATGCATAACAATATAATCGTAATATAAAAGATCTAGAATCATACCTCAAATCTCGATAGAGAATCATTAACCTGCATTTCACAAACTATCCATAACAAAAATCATAATCATAATAATAATAATAACAATAGTAACAACAACGTGATTAATCGACTAATCCAGGAAATAATACCTTACCGAGCCTTTCACAAACCTCTAGTGCCCTAGGCTTAGAAGGTCCAATCAACATACAATGCCCCATAAGCCATACCCTTCACCAATACCTATGTAACCCCCAAAAGGTTGATAGATATACGTGCAAACTGGTGATAGGAAATGCATATGAAAGAATGAATGCCAAATATTTAATCTGTAATACCATGAGATCTAGAAACCATGAGTAACCCAACGTATGACCTACATCACCCATATAATAATAATACTCTAGAATAAAATTGCATATATATATCTCTGTTTGTGTGTGTGTAATCAAGTTATAACCATTGTCTGAAATTTAACCGGGTATATAAAATCAACATCATAACCATCCTCTAGAATTGAATTGGGTATGTAAAATCAACCTCATAATCATCATCCAAAATAAAATTTGGTATACATAATCAACATCATAATCATCAAACGAAATCGAACTAGGTATATGTAATCAACATCAAAATAGTCCTCCAGAATTGAACTATGTAAATATAATCAATATAATCATGCTGATAGGAAATTTGATGAACAAATGGATCACATGAATACAATAATCTATCGTGGGGTTTTACCCGGAATTCATATTATCAATAGAATCATCCTCTCCCATACAAGAGAAATGTGCATAAAACTATATAATAGGTGCAAAGACTTAAGGCTTCATTAAAACCAGTGGAATCTTCAAATCCATTGCCTAGGTTAAACTTCGGGACTCAATCATAGTAAAAGTGTAGAAAGGGTCGAAATCTGTCATGTCCGGAGAAGTTAGTAGTATAAAAATCTTAGACCGAAATCTTTCTTGGCCAAATCTTTAAAACACCATTTTCAATCTCAAGGCGCATAAATCATCCATTTTGATGGTACGATTTTCGTTATGAGGAAATCTACTTTTAAGGTGACAAATGGGCTTAAATTTATTTTTGGAAAAAATAGTAGAAACATTATATTTTTATTGAATCATTCCATTTATCATTTTGATGAACATGAATTTACTGAATATATGCATGTCATCACCGGTATTCAAACAATGGAACCATAAGTATTAATATATCTATAAAATATAGCCACGTCCTTCAAAAGGATAAACACTTCCCGCATATCCAACCAAAATCTTAACACGACCTTGGGCCCAATAATGTGTTCAGAATAATTACAACATCATAATCACGACCTTACGCTGACATACATATCTGGAAGCCATAACAATAATGTCTGTAAGCCATCGCATACCTATGAGGCATAACATATCTTTAGGCCATATAGATTAATTTAAGAAAAAACCATCACAAATCATCAATTCACAAAATTATATTATACTTAAATCTAATTAGTCTTAGCTATACAGAACATTTGTAAATAAGTTCACAAGGGCTAACACAAGTCTTAGCCTAAGGTTGGTCGGAGGAACCCACTTCTAATCCTCAAAGTCCATACAAGGCAATTCATACCCCTGACTAGGCTAAGGTATCTATACTTCATCCCTAAATCTAGCATCATATCATAAACCTTCTACGAATTAGCTCAATCTATAAAGAGACTATATCATCCTAGAAATATAAGAATTAGTTCACCTTACGGTTCAAAACCTTCTCTAACCCCAAACTCAAATAATCAAGACTAAGTCACGGTGTTCTTCCCATAATCAATCTTAACATTCATATTCACATGCAATATATAAAACACATTATCTTGTGAAGTAGTAGACAAAAGTCTATCTCTATACTGAAACCGCATATCTTTTAATCGTGCCTAAATCATTTATGCTCTCTCTATGATCGCAAAATCCCATCGCGCAATCAAAATCACAATCTATGTATTATTATGAGTAAAATAAGACCAATATTTCCATATAACGGGTCGGGACAAATTATGGGTCAAGAACAGGCGTGTGAGGCTTATAAATAGGATCTAAAATTTAACCCATCATGAGATCTCTCGAATGACTAAAAATATGTGCTCCAAAGTTGAGCATAAATGAAACATAAATCGGTTATAAGATTAGCCCTCAAAGTTTAGAAATTTAAAGCCCTAATAATTTATCAAGAAATGGAAGGACATGTACCATGAGTTCAAAGGAAAATTAAGGAATAATCATTAAGCAAGCTCCCCAAATGATCTACAAGCTTAATCCCAAGATTTGCCTCCCTATTAGGGTTTTAGCTCTCATTAAATGGGTAAAGAATGGGTAAAACGAGCTGGAAATGGGGTATTTATACCCAGATCAGACATCTGGGTGTCACTATCACGATCATAACCAAACCCTTGTACCGCAAAACATCGGCATGCACATGCAAACCGCGATCGTGACAAGAGTATCAAAATCATAGTATTAGCTTACCTATGGTATATTGCAATCGCGATACCTTGGCTCGCGTTTTCAATGCCAAAAGAAATATCAGATACAACTGAGATTTCCATGTCTCCGTCGATCCCTCGAGATTCATTTGGAATCCCAAATATGCAAAAAAACTATGTAACCATACCAAATTTGATGTTCCAGACTCAATTGAATGATTAAAACTTTTATCTGTGATTGTTTCTATGAGCCTCAGAACTATAGTTCTATTTTACACATAATCCCCCAATAGCCCAAAGTCAGTCTGAAAGCTTCGCGCCCTGTACCAAGAGTCCTGTAGCCTAAAATTAACATTTTGGAGTTGATGGAGCTTTTTGAATTCTCATCTGAGGTTATCTGCTAGTATTTTTTGTTCGATACCAAATCATAAATAGTGGAAGCTCCGAAATAGGGAAATAGCCCTAAAATCCAGATGAATTATTTGATCGCCGAACAGACAATTTTGACAAGTAATAGATGACATGTAGCTGCTATGGGAAGGCTTGAAATGCCGGAAATGCATCAAATCAAAGAAATATCCTCGAGGGTCATTACAACATCCACTACTAAAAGGACTTTTGTTTACAAAAGTCAATGGATAAAAAGTTTTTAAAAGCTCAAAAATGATGAGGTACTAGGCCCACAAGCTCTAAGCACAATTTTTGAGATAACCTCCACGAAGAAAGAACACTTCCAAGTAATTTTTCCACTGGTATCCCTTTTATATTCAACCCTCTCACTTAACTACCAAATAGCCAAAACTTAACGTCAACCACAAATTATCCTCCAACTGAATCGAGAGAGGCTAACGCACTCGAATTTGAGCCACAATAAATTAATACTATTGTGATACCCGCACAAATAAACAAAGGCTTATCCATGTCCAAAGAAAACCAAGGAATGAATCATACAATCAATTCCAAATCCATATATAACCTTTCTTTACCATTCCACACCTGTTATCCACTCCAAACCAAGGGAAAAATCAACTGAGTCTCATCCGTGATATTTTATCACAGAAAACTCAAAGAACTGAGGGTGATCTACTTAAAGTCCAAATGGCAAATATGAGAATAAGCTCATAAGGTGCTATCAAGGCACAGAACCAGTGTCAACCAAGCTCTGCAATTATGCCAATGCTTTAACTTGTCTAGAAAATCATCAAAACTATCAACCAGGAGTCTGAAGTGCAAAAACTCGCCACCAGACAATCTGCTTAGGGATGTCCCATCAACTAAGAACAAAGCCATGTTGAATACAACTCAATCATATTACTCCTGCTGAGTATCTCACCACGAATACTAAATCGCTTGATCTCTAGTACCCAAGGCCGCAAACCACAGTAGTAATGGCAAAAATTCTAGCAACCCATAAAAATGCAACTTAAGTTAAAACTAATCAGTCTGGTACTCCATCTCGACATAGAATAGCCATAGGCACATATCATCAATGAGAAACACTTAACCAAGATTCATTAGGCCAAAAACATTCTAACATGAGGATTTCCTGAATCCACACAAGAAGGATAATCATAACTCGATCAATCTGTGAATCACATCATCGAGGAAGAATGCCCCAATTTCGATACCAATGCCAAGGTTAAGACCACTACTAGGAAATGAACTGACCAACTCGAGAAAATAAATATCCAATTTTCCAACTTAAGTAGTAGACAAAAGAACTATCACCTGTCTCAAACTCTCTAACCCTACTAGGAGCAGAACCACAACATAAGAAGAACAGAGTATCCAACTCCACCCCAATTACTTGGGCAAACCAACACTAGCAGATGAATTCAACAAATCTAAGAGATGAATCCAAGACATCCCGATATCAATGTCAAACCACTATCAGGAAATGACATAGCCACAAGCAAAGAACAAACCCAAAATTAGTCATTTAAAAAAATGGGCTATATAGAGAGGGATAGACAATACAAAAACCATAGCAACTCTAGAGTCAAGTCTAAGAATCCCGAACTCATGAACAACTAATATAGTTAATTTCTAACTCTAGAACCATAACAGAACAATAGAAGATCAACTAACCTTAATATAATAAACCACTCCACAATAAATCTAGAGCAACCCACAAAAGAGAAAACTACCAAGCTCACCTGGCTATAGAAAAGAATACACCCAATTAGATAATAGCTGCCTAAGTCAACAAATAAGAACCATATAAAATTGGAAATTCTAACTAGATGCCAATATTTTAGCAAAATACCAAGTCATATAAATTACATTTAAAATATCAATAACAATGGCAATATAAACATCAATATAATGAAAGAGATGGAGCAATCCTCACTTGATAGCTTATAGGCAGTACTCAAACAAAAATTAATAGCAAGTACCACTCACGGTCCATAATAAGGCCAATATATCAAGGTAAATAGGAGCCAAACTCGAATGCTAAAACCATAGGGAGAAAATATAAATATAAATTTACACCATCCACTACTAAAATAAATAATTCACGGTGGTAGTCATATAATCAAGAATCTAATAAAAAAGCAGACAATAAATATCATAAACTTGTTAAGGCATATAATCATTGATGGGTACAAAAACTCTAATACACGTGAATAGAATAGGTAAATTTAGGAAATAATATACCTATCATATGAAATCTATAGTGACATGGATAATGGGTCTATAGAAGAATAAGACTAAACAAGTTCAAAAATGAAACAACCGACCGAATCATAACTTGAGGCTCTAAGTACACTATCTCAAAGTAAAGGTACGACAATATTATGAGGCTGATACGAATGAGCTGAATGACTAGAAATCCCATTCTAGTGAAACTCTCTAGACCAGTGACCGATCTCTTTGTAGTCATAGAAAACTCCTAATGCCCATACCTGGCAAGAAATACGAGCTGATCCTAAATAGCTAGAAAATAGATGCTGAGAGAACGCTCTACTACAATGATTATCCTTCTCCCAATCATAACCTCTATCAAGAACTCTATGTTGGCGAGGAATATATGCTAACACTATCTCGACAACCAACTTGCATCTTAGGCCCTCCTAGACTAGTGTCCCATCTCATCACAACCAAAATAAGATCCTAGAGTACTCAATGATGCTAACCCTATTGATCTTGAAGGAGCATGTTGGCCTGAAGACCCATACAAAATACTTTACAAGGGCCGACAAGAATTTCGCCCACTATGATTACCATGACTAACTTGAGAACCACCCACAATCTAAAATGCTACCTGCATAGGGACGATGGGCTACAAGTAAAGCATACCTCCACTAAAAGTATCCTAACAACCGAATAAAATACTAATAGAACTGAACTAGTGACATGGCTTGTTACCTCCAACTCCAAAAGTATCAATATTTGCTTTCTCTATGGCCCTTACATGACTAATATCCTGAGAGAAGGAAGACCCAACTACTATTATGTGCTACAATGGTAAATAGAATAACAATGTTAGTCCTCTAATAAATTTATGCGCCATGTCCTACTTGAAGGATATAGCATCAGAATATGCCTAGTCCACTATAGAAGAACAATCTCATACTCTAAGACTTATAAAGAATCATGAAGAACAATAACAAACCCAACTCTAGCCTAAGAACTACTCGATGAAAAAAATGTTATCCATAGATAACATTGATTATCTTTGATATAAATCCTTGACACTTTGATATGACACTATGCTAAATCTCTAAAAGTTCATGTTGAATTCCATCCACATCTATTGATAATCTCGCATCATCCAATGTTGACGTAATAGAGTCAAAAAATATGCTTAAGTCTCATAAAAATACAAAAGCACGATAAGGAGTCAAGAAAAAATTCCTAAGAATGCCTCTTACAAATAGGGTACGGGCATCTTCCCACTTATCCACACGACTTTTGTAAAAACATAGCTATTATACCAACATATTGGTGAACCTGGGCTCTGATACAAATTTGTCATGATCTAATTTCTTAGGTCATGAAGGCGCCTACTATAACACACTAACCCATAGTTTGGACCTACTAGTGACGGGCTACTAAGAAAAATGAATAAAGAATACAGAATAAAAAAATAGAAGACTAGAATACATAATATAATCCCAAAACCTTGTTGAATCGGCACAAGAATTTCTAACATAATAAAGATACAAAATGAAGTTCCAAGAGAATATACCGATGCAACTTATCTCTTAATACAATATAGAGACTAGTCTAGTACATAAGAGGGAGGAATGTAATAATATGAATGTAAGGAGATCACCCTATGTCTTTGAACTATAGCTACATTGCATATGTACATAACAATAACAATAACCAGTACTATGATCTGCAAGCTACCAAAGTGTAGTGTGAGTACCAAAGATGTGGTAGTCAGTAAACAACTACCAACTGAGAACAAGAGATAATGCATATTCATATAACATGTAAACAAATGTGAAAATTACATTAAAATGGCCAGCAACCACATGGTAAATCCAATGATTTAATAAAAATAAACTATCCATTCATGTCTAAGAGACTAACATAATAAGGGTAAGGAAATATTAAGGATGAACTATTCTATTCTAGCCATGCTCAGAAATCTCAACACTATACCATATATCACCAACCAACAAAAGAATAAAGGGATAAAGAAGGATATATAACTATATACTAGGCCAAATAATTAATATAAAATCTAAATAAATGAAGGAATGAAGTGATATATGCTAATACCATAGCTACATATAGATAGATATACATACATACATACATATCTACATACATACATGCTTATATATGTATATATATAAGTTCAACTTGTGGCATAATCTAAATCATCAGTCTAGCATTTTAGGACCTCGTAATCATGGAAGGAATTAGTACTAGCATAATTACGATTCTAATCCATACGTCTATTTATGACACAATCATGCATAACTATATAATCATAAGATAAATGAACCAGAATCTTACCTTTAATCTTCATATTGAATTATTAACCAACCTATCATAAACATACCATAACAATAATCATAGCAATAATACAAACAATAGGAATGACAACTCGAGTAATTGGCTAGTCCATAAAAATAATACCTAACCTATCACAACCCGAACTAGGGCCATGACATAATGGGCATCCCAATTCCAACAATGACCTGGGACAACCCCCTTATCCCAACCCAATCACTGTTCACAACCTTAGATAAGCTAAATTTTAAATTTTTAACTAGATAGCATTATTGTTCTCATCAAGACTCTGGGTTATGATCACAATCATGAATGGCCCAACTGAGTCTAATAGTACCAAACCAGCCATCTATACTATACCAAAACAAAAGAGAATATCAAACATAATGCAATAATCAAAACCAAAATATAATAGGATGAAACAACCAACAATATCATCCAATGATATAAGACCCAATGCTAATGTCAATGCTAAGGCTGACACCATTACCGATCCAACATATACAAACCCCAGAAGTCTCACAAAGCCTCTATCCAAAAGAATACAAATATCTTATTGGTACATGCCCCCAACCATGGCCAAAACCAATGTAAAAAATAAAAAAAAAGTGTCTAAACAAATCCATAACATGAAGTGATGCCTTCAAAAAGGATGAAAGCTTACTACTCCAGTCCAAATGTTGAAATCAAATCCACATGTTAAACAGGAGGAGTTGAATAGTCGATTCCTGCATAGCATGGGTATATAACCCCCAGTAGACGGGTTAACGAGTGACCAATAGCATGTATCTCAGGATAAGGGTAAAGTAATATTTTTTATATAACCAACTAAAAAATCCATTATTCATACAACCATAAATATATAAGTGCCGTCAAAGGGAATCCATGTTTAACATATATTTGAAACCTTTAGTTAGGCTATGTAACCTTTTTGTTTAATTATACCCATAGGCTATATGGGTTCAGATCCCTTGCTGAAAGAGTCCCATTCCATCTACACGCACGACTAAGAAATATCTCATGCGATGTGGAGTATATCTCTCCAATATAAATTATGACACTCGCACATGGACAACAAAGACCCCTAATATCAGTGAATATGAAATTCCAGTTTTAGTTCCCCTGGAACCTCTATCTTCCACATCTTAGTTCCACATCCCGCCATTAATGTCCAAATTAAAATCATATAAAAATAAATAAATTTCCATTTTTAACCAATCCCATTTATTAGTGGTATTGTCATACCAACCATACTTACAAGATTTGCCCATAGCCAAACTATTTAGGTTAAGGGGTCTTAAGTGCCCTTTCCATTTTCCATATTAAAATCTTGGGGTACTTCCGTGTACTCCACAAGAAAAACTAACAACCCTTTGACCTTTGTAAACTATTTAAACCATTTATAGTTTCATACATAAGCTTCTAACAAGCAAGAGTTCCATTTAAAGAAGAAAATGCAATGAATATATCTTTATATGCATTTTATCAAACACCTTGGGGATATAATATAACGAAAACCAATTCAAATAACCCTTACAATATTACCATAAAATCCAATTGCCGAAAACCATCATTGATACCTATAAAAGCACAATGAAACCATGGGAAACCATAACCAAGCTATTATAAACAAAACCCACAATTAGTAGTTGAAAACCATAAACCATGCAACATTGAAACCATGAAAACAACCATAAAATCCATGCCTTTTTAGAAATAAGAAGTAGGGAAGAGACACATGCCTTTAATTAGGAATGATGATGGAATAAAATCACCAAATCAAGCCTAAAGAAATCCCTAAGTTGTAACCCTATCTCTCTTCCCCCAAAAGATCTTAAGAAAATTGTTGAATGCTTAGGAATAGTTTCTTATAAGTTAATGAATAGAATAATAACAAAAATAACATCCTAAGTATATTAGAAGTTGTGGGTCATAATTAGGGTAAGTAAGGAAATTTCCAACATACCCCTACTTAAGTCCCTTAAAAACTCATCATAGGGATACGACTAACCCTTTTATGAGTCGTACCCTTCCTTATGATTGGTTACCACTAGTTGTACCCAGGCCTTAACATTAGATCAGACATTCTCCAGTATACGACTAATTTAACCAAGTCATATCCTCAGTATATGATTTGTACCCATGATCCATATCATAGGTAGAATGAATTACTAAGAGGATCAAACGTTGCACACCATACGTGTCATTGGTATGACTCATATCCATGCCTTACGACTCATACCCTGAAGTCATTAACAATCCAGCTATCAAAAACATCCTACCAAGTAACACTGGTCAGCTTATGATAAGACCATACCATCCATACCCCAGCATACGGATCATACCCTAGAGTTGTATTGGGTCCGGAGAATGGATTTCAAGGAAAGTTCTTAGGCCAAAACCCAATACGTAACATTCACCCCCACTAGGAACATTTGTTCTCGAATGACAAATAAGGTATGGGTAACCATACAAAGAGTCATTTGCATTATCAAACATCCCTTTAATAATGTTTTAAATAGAAAAAGAAAGACATAAATATTTCCTTTGAAAAACTCACAAAATAAAGATGTGTTCAAGAATACATACCTTCTGCACAAATACCTAGAGAAAAAAACAAATGCGGATACTTGGAATTCATGCTCTCTTACACTTCGTACATAGCTTCTTCCTCCTTATGGTTCTGCGACAAAACATTAATCAAAGCAATATCTTTAGTCCACAATCAACGAACTAGCATATTAAATATCTCAATCGAGACCTATACATAAGATAGATAGTTCAAGATATCCAACCTTTCCAAAGGAATACCCAATGAAGAATTGCCGATACACTTCCACAATATGGAGACCTGAAAGAATGAATAAACCAAACCCAAATTCGCAAGCAACTCTAACTTATAAGAAAAATTTCCCACTCTCCTTAAATCCTATAAGGACCCACAAATCGAGGATTGATCTTCTCTCTATTAACAAACTGCACTGCTCTCTTCGTAGGAGACACCTTTAGGAACACCTTGTCCCCAAACTCAACATCAAGTCTTTATGCCTAATATCTGCATAGGACTTTTGGCGACTCTGAGAAACCTTAAGCCTATCCCTAATTACCTTCACCTTCTTCATAGATTGATAGACCAAATTGGTACCAAACATATCTTCCTCACCAAACTCAAACCATCTAGTAGGAGATATTAATCTCCTACCTTACAATGCCTCAAAAGGAGTCATACCAATACTAGAATGATAGCTATTGTTGTATGTAAAGTTTACCAAATATAGATGCTCAACCCAACTACTACCATAATCAATCACGCATGCCCAAAGATTATCCTCCAATGTCTGAATAGTTCTTTCTGCTTGCCTATTCGACTGCAGATGGAAAGCAGTACTCAAATTGACCTTAGTCCCCAATTCATTCTAGAAAGCCCACCAGAAATAAGACGTAAACTACGTACCACAATCATAAATAATCAAAATAGGCACCCCATGCTTCTTCACAATCTATTAAAGATATAATTTTGCATAATACTCTATCGAACAGATTGTCCATACCAGTAAAATGTGAGCAAACTTGGTCATCCTATCAACGATGAGCGAAATCTAATCAAAATAATTTTGAGACTAAGGAAGGCCGATAACAAAATCCATATTGGTCATCCCCTACTTCTATTCAAGCAACTCTATTTCTTGATGCTACCCACTGTGCCTCATCTGCTCAACCTTAACCTATTAAGACACCATGCACTTGGCCATAAAGCCAACTACATCTTTTTTGATACCATTCAACCAATGGATTTCCTTAAGATAATGATACATCTTTGTCAAACCAGGATGGACAACATAGCACGTCTTATGTGCCTCATCTAAAATCCTTTGTGGAAACTCATCGACATTCAGAGCACACAACCTCCCTTTGTACAGCAAAGTACGATAATCAATAATCTCAAACACCACTATATTTTTTCCACCAACATCACACTTGATCTTTATCAAGATGGGATCTAGCATTTCAATCTATTTAATCTCTGCACCAAGAGACGATCTAACCACTTCTTGCACCATTACACCACAATTTTTATAATCTAAGAGAGGAACTGCAAAATTAGCAAAATAGTGAATATCCTTCACTAATTCCCATTTGTCTTCCTCAATATAAGCCGAACTGCCCATACACATATTGGTAAGAGCATCACCAACCATATTAGCCTTACCAGGGTGATAGTGAAGAATCATATCAAAGTCCTTGAAAAGCGCAAGACATCTCCTTTGCTTGAAATTAAGCTCCTTTTGCATGAATATATACTGAAGACTCTTATGATCAGAAAAAATATCCACATGAACACCATACAGATAATGGAACCATATCTTTAAAGAAAACACAACCGCCAACAACTCCTAATCATGAGTCGGATAATTTCTCTCATGCACGCATAGGAAATTACCTTCCCATGCTGCATCAAATCACAACCAAGCACTACCCGATATATATCACAATAAACCACAAGCCCATCACTGCCTTATGGCAATGTCAAAACTGGAGTCAACGTCAACCTATCCTTCAATTTCTCAAAACTCCCCTCACAAGCATACCCCAAGAAACTCCAAGCATCTGATGGAGTCATGGTCCTAGGCCACCCTTTCACAGCAGCAACCTTTTGAGGATTAACTATTATCCCTTCATTAGAAATAATGTGACCCAAGAAACTCAAAATATTAAACCAAAATGCACACTTAGAGAACGTAGAAAACAACTATTGTTCTAGTAAGGTCGCTAACAAAACATAAAGGTGATTAGAATGATCCACCTTACTCCTCAAATACACCAGAAAGTCATTAATAAATAAAATAACAATGAGATCTAAATACTACCTGAATATCATGTTCATCAAATCCATATATACCATTGGAGCATTTGTAAATACAAATGCATCACCAAAAACTCAAAATGCCCTTACCAAGTACAAAAAGCCTTCTCGCAAATATCCACCTCCATAATCTTAAGCTGATGGTAACCAGATCAAAGATCTATCTTGGATAAGAACTTGGCACCCTGTAACTAATCAAATAGATCATCTATCCTCAAAGAGAATACCTATTCTTGACCATTACCTTGTTCAATTGCCTATAGTTAATGTACATCCAAAGTGAACCGTGCTTCTTTGGCATAAAAATACCAATTCACTCAATAGAGGAAAACTAAGATGAAACCCAGTATCCAGAAGATCCTCAATACACTTCTTGAGTTCCCTTAACTTATTTGGAGGCATTTTATATGGAGAATATTGGACGAGTGTTCGGATAAAAATCAATAACAAACTCTATTTCTATATAAAGAGGTACACCAGAAAGATCATCCAAAAAGACCTCTGGAAACTCATTAACTACTAGAATTGACCACAAAAAAAGTCCATTTATTTTGGAATGTTTAACCTAGACAAAGTGATAAAGACACTCTTTAGAGATTAACCTTAGATTTTAAGATAAGAAATAAATCTCCCTATACAAGCTAAAGAACAACCCTCATATTTTATTTCTGGCTCTCTGGGAAACCTTAAGATGGCCTTACGAGTCCGACAGGTTGAAAATGCCTAACAAAAATGCTACCAATCCATACCAAAAATTACATCAAAATCCACCATTCCCAACTAAAATAGATCTACCAAAATCTTACTGTCACTAATAAATACGACACAACCACTATAGACCCGTTCAGTAAAGATTGAACATCTTACCTGGGTAGAAATAGAAAAAGGATCCAAAACAATTTTTGGATAAAAAAATAAAAGACACACTATATAAGGAGTTATATAAGAAAGAGTAGAGCCAAGATCAAGAAAACAAGATACATCACGGGAAAAGAGCTGTAATGTACAAGTAACAACATCAGGTGATTCCTTAAATTCCTATCGAGATAACAGAGCATACAACTGGTTTTGACCAACACTGGAACCACGATCAGTAATAGAAGTGGATGTCATACCACCAGGTGTAGGAGCAAAAGATAAAGCCTTTAGAATCTTATTCGCCCTAATAGAGACCTCATTAGTTGGACAATCCTTGAGCTAATGGCCTACCTAACAGGACTTAAAGAACTTATTCCTAACTTACTCATAAAAAACCCAATGAGGTCGACCATACAATTAACAAGAAGGGCATAATAAAATAGACTTACCTTTGCTCACTTGAGATTAGGCAACCTGAGCTTGAGAATTATCACCACCTTGGTGACTACTGTTGCTCAATAGTTGTTCGTAAGGAGCACTTACAACAAAGATGGAACCATAACTCCCCCACTTATTTTTCCGCCACTTGCCACCATCTCTACTAGTTTGAGACTATGCACCCCTCTAATAAAAAAATTAGCCTCGCTTTCCCTGCCTATCCCTAAATTCTACCTGCTTTCTATTCTCATCCTCAGCCTACTATATATAAAGAATCAACCTAGAGATATACATATCCTTAATGAGCAAAGCAGTGTTGCTCTGAAAAATCAGATCTCTGTTTAACCTAGAAGTGAACTTCCTTATTCTTGACCTCATGTTAGCCACCAAATAAGGATCTTACCTTGACAATTGATGAAACTTCAAGGTATATTCCCTTAGAAACATCCTCCATTGCTTGAGGTACACAAACTCTTCCATCTTAGATTTCCTCAACTCTTAAGGAAAGAAATGATCCATAAAGGCATTATAAAAGGCCTCTTACAACCTTTTTTTTATATTATCCTTATCTCTATCCCACTCCTCATGCCACTAATAAAAAACATCTTTAAGCTAATAAGCTGTAAATCTAACTACGTCCATATCAGAAGCCTATATAACCTAAAATATTTCTCTAATTCATGCAAGAAGCTCTATAGGTCTTCCTCCACCTTCATTCCCATAAAAGTATAATGACCCATCTTTATAAATTGACCAACCCTTGTGGCCACAATAGATAAATGACTAGCTGCACCCTGCTTAGCTTAAGTAGCAACTATCTGATAAATAACATGACTAGAATAACAAAACTCAATGTTTGTCATATTACCATGAGGGACCTGAGGAGTAGCAAGAGGAATAGGAGGAACTCCACCACAATCAGGAAAAGGACTGTAATAATGAAGATGTACTTCAGACATAAGAGGTAACCCTTTAACATTGAGGTAGAACGATTTCATTGCATTCCAGATGTAGGAGGCATGATTTGAAAGACAAATAACTAAGGATTAGAGAGGTTTCTAGTTGTGCGAATTTCAAGAAAGTAAAACATTCCTAAATTTCTCACTGCCTCTCTCTTATGAGTGTGTCACACTATACACCCCTAAAATACACTTTACTCTATATGGAATTATTGATTTCCCAGTTGACCATGAACCTAGAGCTCTGATACCAATATATCACAACCCAAAATAGGGGCTAAATGTAATGGGTATCCAAAGTCAATCATGGACCAGTGACCGCCCCCTTAACCCAAACCAACCACTTTTCACAGACTTAGATGACCTAAATTTTAAACACATAACAAGCACTTAACTATTCATATTAAGATTCTAGGATAGGATAACAAACTTGACCAACCTAAAAAAGTCTAACCATACCAAACCTACCATCTATACCATACCAAAACCCAAGAGAATATTAAAAAATAATATGATAATTAAAGACAAAATATAATAGTATGGAAGAACCAATAATATCATCCAATGAGGTCAGCCCTAACACCATTGCCAATGCTAAGGCTGACACCATTACTGATCTCGCCTACACCAACATCCAAATATACCATAAAGACTCTATCCAAAAAAATACAAATATTTAATTGGGACATGCCCTCAACCATGGCCACAACAAATGCCTAAAATAAATAAAAAATGTCTAAACTAATTAATAACATAAAATAATGCCTCCTTAAATGATAGAAGCTTACCAATTCATTCTAAATATTGATACTGAATCTAATTACTAAATAGGGGGAGTAGACTGGTCGGTTCCTGCATATCGTGGCTATATAGCTACCAGTAGATAGGTTAACGATTGACTGCTAGCAAGTATCTTAGGATAAGGATAAATTAAAGCATTTAAACAACTAAGTAAAACCATACATTATGAATACAACTATACATATATATAAGTTCTGGTAAAGGGAATTCTTCCTTAACATGCATTTAGAACCTTAAACTAGATTGTGTAATCTTGTTGTTTTACGACACCAATGGGTCGTATGGATTTAGCTCCCCCTACTGAAAAAGTCCAAGTACAAGTATTTGTATGACCAGGAAATATCCCATAGGATGGATAGTAAGTCCCTCCAATATAAAATGTGACACTCGCTCGTGACATAAAAGACCCCTCATATTGGCAAATATATGTTTCTAGTTTTAGTTCCCCTAGAACCTCCACCTTTCATGGCTTAGTTACAAATCCCGCCATAAATGCCTAAATTAAAACCATATCTAAAACAAAACATTTTCTATCTATTAACCATGGACATTTATTAGTGGTATCATCGTACCAACCTTACTTGCATGATTTATCTATAGCCAAACCATTTAGGTTAAGGGGAATCTCAAGTTCCCTTTCCATTTACCGTATTAAACTTTTGGGAGACTTTCATATACTTCAAAAGCAAAACTAATAAACCTTTAACCTTTGTAAATCATTTAAACCATTTATAGTCTCATGTATAAGCTAAAAATATACAAGAGTTTCATTTGAAGAAGTCAATACAATGAATATATTTTTATAACCATTTCATCAAATACCGAGGGGCATATTATAAGAAAAGGCAATTCCAAAGAAAATTAAACCATTATCATGCAATCCAATTGCAAAAACCCATCATTGATGTATATAAAAGAATAATTAAACTATGGGAATTTCAGCTTCTCACCATCGACTGAGAATTTTTTCTCACCTTTATCCATAACAACCATAGCTTTGCTGGTTGCCATAAATGGTCTTCCCAATATAATAGGTAGCTCAGTATGAACCTCGTAGTATAAGAGGACAAAGTCACTAAAAAATATGAAGTTATCCACCCTCACAATCACATCATAAGAGATTCCCTTAGGCTTTTTCATTATACGGTCTACCATAAATAGCCGAAACAAAGTCAGTTCCTGATGGTTCAAGACCAATTGCTTGAATATGGATAAAACCTTCAAATTAATGTTGGCTCCTAAGTCATATAAGACTAAGCAAAATTGGGATGAACCAATAGTGCATTATAGAGTGAATGCTTTGGGATCATCCTTTTTAGGCATCGATGACCTAGTCATGACTGCATTGTAGTGGTGAAAACCATCAACATCCTCAATTGCCGCTCTTTTCTTCCTTGTCACCAATTATTTCATGAATTTGTCATATCTAGGCATATGCTCTAATGCCTCAAGAAGATTATCTTTAGGCTCAATTCTATCAACATCTCAATGAATTACTTAAACTTAACTTTTTCTTTCTTTGGTCGTAACTACTAAGGAAAAAGTTAGGGTTTTCTTGAGATTTGCATGAATTCTTGAGCTATGTGTGGATCCTTACCTTTGTCTTCAGAAGCCTTACTTTAAGCACCTGTTATATTCTAATACTTAATAGTAGGTGTATCAATATCAATAACTATTATAGCAGGTAGTGAGGGATCCGTAGTAGTGATACCATTCCTCATGGTAACATTAAGTACGTTACCATTATTTTTTAGATTTTGCACCGTATTTCTCAAAATGGTACCTGGATATCCCTGGTTTAGAGTTGTTAATATCTGCCTAAACCAGTGCTCAAACTACTTGATAGGAATGGCATATAAATCAACCTTCTAGGTGAATCTTACAATATCCGCCTTAATCTCCTTAAGGAAAACCTCTTGATTTTCCTAACCCTTTACCAACATAGCCAACATCTCTTCCATTCTGGATCTTGCATCTCATCTACCAGGAGGTATTTTCCTATCTCCTTTCTATCTGTAGTCATTATTATTTCTCCAGTCATTGTCTCACTCTATTAAATGATCTTTGTGTATGACATAGAAGTTCCATTAAAAATCCTGGTTTTTGCCCCTTAGAAAATTTCCAAGAAATCTATTCTCCGAACACAATATGACTTATGGGTATTAGTTATGTACTGGGGTATGAGTGATATAGTCCTATCATATGCTGATTACTGTAAGTTAGTCGGAATGGTTCTGGTCACTGGAATGGGTACTACTTAAGGGTATGACTCATAAGGCATGGTACGAGTTGTATTAAGGACTCGTATGGTTGGATTTGTTAATTCTTATGGTAAATCATTCTGCTAGGGGTACGTGTTATGGATAAAGATCATATGTTATTGTTACGACTTAATTAGATTAGTAGTATATTGGAAATATTTTATCTAAGGGTTAAGTCTTGGATACGAATGGTGGATACTGATCGAATAGGAGGGTACGACTCATATAGGTCATTCATATCCCTGTGTTAAGTTTTTAAATGGATTAAAGTGGGGTTATTCTGGACATTTACTTACTTATAATAACTAGGGCCCATGACTTATAATATACTTAGGAGGTTATTTACCCTACTACTCTATTCATAAATACTTAGAAACCATTAAAAAACATCTCATAATTCTCTTAAGAGATTTTGGGGCAAGAAGTCTAGGGTATCATCTTACGGATTGCTTTAAGTCTATCTTTGGTAATTTATTTCCATTAATTCTTCGATATAAGACACGAGTCTCTTCCATCATTGTAATTTAAACTAAAGGAATGGTTTGTATGATTGATTTTGTGGATTCACTATTTTATGATTATGGTTTTCAACTAGTATTTGGGGTTTTTGATATTGCATGTATTGTTATGTTTTTAATTATCATTTTATATGCATTGATGGTGGTTTTAAAAAATTGGATTTTATGGTAATGGTTTAATGGTCTTTGGAATTGGTTTTGGTTATATTATGCACCAAGTTGTTTGATAAAATGATTATAAATATGTGTTCATTGCATTGAATTCTTTTAACAAAACTCTTGCATGTTTTAAATTAGATGAAGGATTTATGTTGATCTTAATGGTTTGAATAGTCTAAAGGCTACATGGTTAAAAATGTGGAGAACATAGGAGTCTCCCTAGTGGATTTAATAATGAAATTGGAAGGGCACCTAAGGTCCCCATAACCTAAATAGTTTGGCTATGGATATTTCTTAAAAGTAAAGGGGTGTTATGATGATACCACTAATATTGACATTGATTAAAAAATGTTAAATGGATTGTTAGGACATGGTTTTAATTGGACATTAATGGTGGGGTCTGTAGCTAAGCAATAAAAAATGGCAGTACTAGGGGGACAAAATTGAAAACTTGTTATTGCTGACATGAGGGGTCTTTATGTCCATATGTATGTGTCATATTTAATTTAGGAGGATGTACTAGTCATCCCATAGGATATTTCCTGGTCGTGTGTAACACCCCATAGTTCCCTAGATTAATCTATATCCCAATCCATGAGTATTCATCTATAAAATTTTTGAAACTCTCAATATCTTTCAGTGTAGAGCTTGCCATTGTGTATGAAATTAAGTTGGATTTCCAACTAAATAAAATTTGCCCAAATCCGATAACCGGATAAGAAGTTATGGCAATTTTAAGTTTCAGTCGTAAAACCCCATTATGTTAACCTTCAGCGCATCATGGAGTCTTTCTAAATAACAATTGTCAAAAAATAGTGGGCTTCCACGATGTTGGTGCATCGCACAATAGCATAAGTTCAGAATTGTCACTTTCCAGCGACCCTATGCCATACCACCATGTTGCAGTGGGCTTCCAAGTTGCAAATAAAGTGGCGACGTGATTACACCACATCACGCCAGTATGAAATTTCCCAGATGTCAATTTCTAGTGACATAGCACGATACCACTTCTCGTAACAAGTGTCAATTTTGGAAAATTTTGACAAAAATTAAAAGTTTTGCCCAAGGCTAAAACAGTCCTTTTCCATTATTTTTATACACCCAGGTGGGATATTTAGGCCCTAAAAACATTTTTAACTCATTATTTTATAGTTCTTTCCCCAAATTAAATAATAGTTTCTCCTAATCAAGAACCGTATCACTCATACTCAAGGCCAGTCCTTACGTATTCACCAAGAACTTCAAGAAATTCATTATCACAGGTATGTTAGATGTTCATCCATGGATTCCTTTCATCCATGGAGTCCAAGTAACCAATTTAAATTACAAAGTTTTGATATTTTCAAGTAATTTGATTTTAAATTAAGATTTCATGCATGAACCTCCATGTATTATTGATTTTATACCATGTTACCATGAAATTAATGATATTATTCAATCCTCTATGTTTTTATATTATTATATATTGAATGAAACCATGATTTAGATCTATTATGTTGAATTCATGCTATTCCTATAATTACCATGACATTCCTACAATTTTTTAAAACTATGAACTACAAGTGTTTGATAAAATGTCTACAAGAGTGATTGATTTAATAAAAGCCTTCTTGTTTTATTCCCCAAGATTTAGTGTCAATGTATCATTTTTGTTTTTGAGTCGTGGGGTATTGAATACTAAAAAAAAAGTTATTTATTTAGTCTATACTCAGTACATTAAAGAATGGTTTTCAGAACATACTATGAGTAGAATCAGAATAGTCAAATATCAGACAATTAAACTAATGATAGTCTAGTATATCAGTGTCTTTTAGTTGGGAGTAGGATTTAGTAGTGAGTGAGTATAGGGATGGCGGCTTTCTCATAAAATAGTCAGATTCATTAGTAGGAGTCCCTATACTGCAAAACTATGTAGCCAGCATAAGATATGAGTAGTCACCCGTTAGATTAGACTTGACTATCTCGATGGGGTCACCCGTTAGTTCAGGGTTGCCACCCTTAATCCTTTGGACATTATATCATTTTAGTGGATCCAACCAACCAACATTAGTATTTGTGGAATGGTATTAGCACCTTTCCAACTGGGGTTAGTGGTTGGACCCCAATTAGCTCAGATTGGAGCCTATCGGTTAGATAATACCTCTCACAATCTTAGATATAGTCTCAGTTACAGTCTTATTTCAGTTATGCAGTCTTAGGGTTGTTTGACCAATGCATACAAATATCATTATTTTTTAGTATTTTAGTTTTCAGATTTCACTCAGTTTATGTGATATGTTTGGTCATGAATCCCAAGTGTTTACAAATTTTCACTTATCTTCAGTATTTAAAGACTTTCTTGCATACTCAGTATTTACAGATTTTCCATAATTTCAGTATCTACAAATTCTATGTTCTCTACTCAGTATCATGAAACCATGCATAACAGCCCACCTCATTTAGCATACCAGTATATTCAAAGTACTAATCGCAAACCTTTTTTTGTGCCATAATGCATCGTATCATAGGTGTTGATGCCAAGTCCCCGAACTACGTTTATGTTTCACTTCTCAAGCTATCAGCAGTACAGTAGCAGTGGTGAGTCCACATCATTCGAGGACAGATTATTTTATTTTATGTCTCAGTTAGTAGTTAGTTGGAGTTAGTTGGGGAATGTTCCATCAATTTAAAGTCATTCAGTGTTAGAGGCTTATCAGAAATTAGAGTCAGTTATTCAATATTCAGACATTATAGTTAGTTATATAGTTATTCAGTTTTTTATTAGATTCAGGCATTTATTTCTACAGAATCATATATTTTTTTTTGAATTCAGTTATTAAAACCTTATGGCATGTTAGTATTCTTCTGCATCTATGATCATGTTATCCAGTGCTCACAGCAGGTACCATCTCATGGGTTAGCTTATTGTCCCTCGGGATTATAAGCATCATGTGATCCCTAAGGTATAATATCAGGGCATTAAAAACATGGTGTCACAGCCTAAGATTTTAAAGTATCCTAGGAAGTCTGAAATCAGCATTGAGTAGAGTCTTGTGCATGGGTGTGTAGCACGCCATACTTATGCACAAGAGGGTACAAAGAATTTTGGAAAAAGTTTTGCTTTATTCAATATTTATGTCATGTGAGTGAGCATGAGCTCAAGTTAAACTCCTTCTCTAATCTATTTCTTTCTTCCATGTATAAAACATGCCTCCCAAGAAAAATAGAAGAAGAAAATGAAACGAGCCAACCCCTCAGCCTATCTAGGATGATCTTCTTGTCAAGCATGACTCTTACATAGAATTTTGAGGTGCGTTCAATACTCTAGCAAACTCCATAGCAGCTAAGAATGAACGGCCAGATTGTTCCAACCAAACCAGTGGCCAATACCATGGCAACCAAAATTTGGCATTTTACCTGGATGAATCCTCCTTCTTTTATGGGATACAAGTCCGAAGAGGATCTATATGAATATTAAGATATGGTTCAAAAGGTCATGGATGCAATGGGGGTGACATCTTTTCAAAGTGCTGAGTCGATTGCATATTAGTTACAGGATGTAGCTAATACTTGGTTTAAGTAGTAGAAGGTAGATAGGGGTGTTATTGCTGGGGATGTAGAGTGGGAAGAGTTTTCTATAACTTTTTTAGACAGATTCTTCCTATTGGAGTTGAGGGAAGCCAAAGTGTTAGAATTCATTAACTTGAGGTAGGGCAGCATGAGCATGATAGAGTATTCCCTTATGTTTACTGAGTTAGCTAGATATGCTCTTTATGTGGTAGCTGATCGTAGGTCCAAGATGAGTTTGTATCAAGCATATCTTATAGTGTAGTCAAGAAATGTGGGACTGCAATACTGATTAGGTAGATAGACTTGTATTGGTTAATATTACATGATCAACAGATAGAAGAGCCAAAGATTAAGCAGAGAGAAAGAGGAAACAAGAGAGCTAGGATGTGTAGTTTTAATTTCAGTCAGCTAAAGTCAAAAGGCGGTAACCCTCCTTACTTTCACCAGAGGTCTTCAGCCCCAGCACCCTCTTTAGCCAGTGCCCCAATGCCCAATGTCAGAAATGACAATAAGGATAGGACACCAGGATCTAAGTCCCAGGTCATTGTTGGCAATGCTCGTACAAATCCCCAATGTCAAAAATTAGGTAGACACCATCAGAGTTAGTGTAGAGTAGGTAGTGATGTGTTCTTCGGGTGTAGTAAGCCAAGCCATCGAATTTGTGAGTGTCAGGTAGTTGCCCAGAAAGGTAGGGATGTGCTCTAGCAGGGTCAGTCCCAAGAGTCTTTAGTTCCATCTGGTCTCCCAACTCAGCACGGTGATACTTTCAGTGTTACCAATGGTCAACATCCAAACAGATTGTATGCTTTTCAATCTTGCCAATATCAAGAAAATTCTTCTAATGTAGTTACTGGTACGTTTTAGGTCTTTCACTTACATGTTTACGCTTTACTAGACCCTAGAGATTCTTTTAATTTTTTATCTCCATATATAGCCATCAATTTCAAAGTCAGTCTAGAAACTCTAGCTGTGCCCTTTTCAGTGTATACCCCAGTAGGTGTTTCCATTGTAGCCTGATAGGTATACAGGAACTATCTGGTCATAATATATTAGAAAGTTACTTTAGTTGATCTCGTAGATTTAGAGATGATGGATTTTGATATCATTCTCAGCATCTATTGGCTTCACTCCGGCTATGTCTTTGTTGATTATAGAAACAGAATAGTTCATTTCCAGTTTCGAAGTAAACCAATCCTTGAATGGAGGGGTAGTACTACAACTCTTAGTGGTTAGTTGATTTCATACCTTAGGGCCAGAAAAATAATATCCAAGGGATGTGTCTACCATCTTGTTTGCGTCAAAGACTCTAACTCAGAAACTTTAGCTCTTGAGTCAGTTCTAGTATTAAATAAATTCTTAGGTGTATTTCCTAAATATCTTCCCAGAGTTTCTCCCGAAAGGGAAATAGACTTCCAAATAGACCTTTTTTAATATACTCAACCCCATATATATTTTTCCATATAGAATGGCTCCAGCTGAATTCAAAGAGTTAAAAGAATAGTTAAAGGATCTCATATATAGGGGATTCATCAAACCCAACATCTACTCAAGGGGCACACCTATTTTATTCATATGTAAGAAATATGGTTCTCACAGAATGTGTATTGACTACCGTCAGTTGAATAAGGTCAAAGTGAAGAATAGGTATCCATATCCTAGAATTGATGATTTATTTCTCCAAGTTCAGGGTGCCAGCTATTTTTCCATGATAGACCTCAGATCAGGCTATCATCAGTTCAAGGTCAGGGAATACGAAATTTTGAAAATAGCTTTTCAAACCCGATATGGTCACTTTGAATTTCTAGTCATGTCCTTTGGTCTTACCAATTCTCTAGCAGCTTTCATGGACTTGATAAATCGAGTGTTCAAACAGTACTTAGACATGTTCATCATAGGCTTCATTGATGACATTCTTGTTTACTCTCATAGTGAAAATAATCATGTAGACCACCTTAGAATAGTGCTTCAGACTCTTAGATCTCAACATTTTTTGGCTAAATTCAGTAAGTATGAATTCTAGCTAAGATCAGTAAATTTCCTTAGCCATATCATTTCTAATGATGGCATTATAGTTGATATTTAAAAGACCAACGTGGTGTGATACTGGCTTGGACCCATCTCTCCATTAGACATCAGGAGTTTCTTGAGTTTAGCTGGCTATTACCGTAGGTTTGTTGAAGGGTTTTCTTCTATTGCATCACACATGACGAGATTGACTTAGAAGAAAGTTAAGTTCCAATGGTCAGATTCCTGTGAGAAAAGTTTTCAAAAGTTAAAGACTCGACTCACCTCAGCCCTAGTTCTTACTCTACCAGATAGTTCAGATGGGTTTATTGTGTATTGTGATGCACCTAGTGAAGGGCTGGGTTGTGTTCTCATGCAGAAATTTAAGGTCAAATCCTATGCCTCCAAACAACTTAAATCCCATAAGAAGAATTATCTGACTCACGATATTGATCTAGCAGCTGTAGTGTTTTCCTTAAATATTTGGAAGCACTATTTGAATAGAGTGTATGTAGATGTGTTCACAGATCACAAACTCCTAGAGTATGTGTCCTCTCAAAAATATTAGAATTTACATCAGAGAAGGTGGTTAGAGTTATTACAAGATTATGGCATGAGTCTTCTATATCATTTGGGCAAGGCCAATGTAGTGTCTAACACTCTCAGTAGGTTGTTTATGGGTAGCGTTGCTCCTGTCGAGGATTGTAAGAAGAAGTTAGCTTTGAAAGTTCATCAGTTTTCCTGACTAGGTGTCCGCTTATTCGATTCAATAGAGGATAGTGTATGGGTATAGAGTAGCTCAGAATCATCTATAGTTTGCGAGGTGAAGGAAAAATAGGATAGAGATCCTAGTCTAGTTAAGTTGAAAAAATCTGTCAGAGATCAGAAAGTAGAGGTTTACTTCTAAGGAACAGATGGTCTATTTCATTGTCAGGGTAGATTATGCGTGCTTGGTGTAGATGATTTGAGGCAGCGAATTCTTACGGAGGCGCATGCTGTGTGTTACTCTATTCATCTATGGGCCACTAAGATATACCATGATTTATAGGAGATCTATTGGTGTAACGGGATAAAGAGAGAGATTGCAGAGTTTTTAGCTAAGTTCTCTAGTTGTTAGCAAGTTAAAATTGAGCACCAGAAGACTAGTGGGTCCATGAAGGAGTTCAGTATTCCCACTTGGAAATGGGAGAAAGTGAACATAGACTTTGTGAGGAGTTTGCCTTGTATTAGTCTTCAGCATGATTCTATTTGGTTGTCATAGACAGAATGATCAAATTAACTTATTTCTTGCCAATCCATACCTCTTATTCAATCGAGGACTATGTGAAACTCTATCTCAGGGAGTTAGTTAGGGTGTATGATGTTCCCTCATCTATAGCCTCTAATAAAGGTACCTAGTTTACCTCTCACTTCTAGAAGGTATTGCAAAAGTGTCAAGTCCACCTCAGTACAACTTTTCACACTCAAATAGATGGTCAAGAAGAAAGGACCATTCATACTCATAAGGATATATTGAGAGCATGCGTTTTTTATTTCAAGGGTAGTTGAGATGACCATTTGCCTTTAATTGAATTCACATACCATAACAACTATCATTCCAATATCTGTATGGTTCCATTTGAGGCTCTTTATGGTAGGAGATATAGATATCCTATTTGTTGGTTTAGAGTAGGTTAGGCCGTAGTAGTAGGTCCTAACTTGGTGTTGATGCCTTAGAGAAGTTTCAATTGATTAGAGAGAGGCTTAGGGCTACCCAGAGTTGATAGAAATTGTATGTTTATATGAGGAGAAAGGATCTCGAGTCTGAGCTTTGTGAGTTTGTGTACTTGAAAATCTCTCCCATGAAGGGAGTGAGGAGATTTGGGAAGAAAAGGAAACGTAGTCCCCGATATGTCGATCCCTTAAGAATTCTTAATCGTTTTGGAAAGGTAGCTTACGAGATTCAGTTACCTTTAGATTTAGCCTCAATGGACCCATTATTCTATCTATCATTGTTAAAAAAGTGTATTGGTGATCCAGTTGTAGTTGTTCCCTTAAAAAATGTAGATATTCAGAACCTTCTTCCTATGAGGAAGTTCCAGTAAAAATTCTTGATCTTCAAGTTTGTAGACTAATGAACAAATAAGTTCCACTAGTCAAAGTTCTTTGGCGAAATCAGTCCATTGAGGGAGCCACTTAGGAAGAAAAAGCAGATATACGGACCAAGTACCCACATTTTTTCTCCGTAATTTAAGGTATGACTTAAGGTATTAATCTTCTTATGATTTCTCTCTATAATGCTCAGTTTTAGTTGCACATCATGTTCATGTCTTTCGTGCAGTCATGAATCAGTTCAGTCATGAATTCCATGCATAAGATATGCATGTTCAGCGTGTAAGCTCAGCTTATTAGCTTTCCTCAGCTTAACCAGTTTCATTAGAGGATGAATGATCCCAAAGGGGAGATACTGTAACACCTCGTATTTCACTAGCATTCTCTAAGTCCCAATGCATCAGTATTAAAATATAAAATTTTTGAAACATTCAATATCTTTTAGTGTAGAGCTTGCCATTGTGTAGGAAATTAAATTAGCTTTCCAACAATATAAAATTTGCCCAAATCCAATAATCAGGTAAGATGTTATGGTGATTTTAAGTTTCAGTCGTGAAACCCCATTATTTTTACCTTTAGCACATCGCGGAGTCAGTCTAAATAAAAATTTTCAAAAACTAGTGGGCCTCGGTGATGTTGGCGCGACGAGCCATAAGCTCAATTAAGAATTGTCAATTTCCAGTGGTCCTACTCAATACCACCGCATCGCAATGGGATTCCAGTTCTCAAACAAGGTGGAAACATGATTTCACCACGTCATGCCACCATGAAATTTCCCATATGTCAATTTCCAGTGATACGGCGCGATAGCGCCGCATCGCGCCAAGTGCCAGTTTTGGAAAATTTTAACAAAAATTAAAAGTTTCACCCAAAGCTAAAACATTCCTTTCCCATAATTTTGATCCACCCAGGTGGTATTTTTAGGCCCTAAAAATATTTTTAACTCATTATTTTATAATTCTTTCCCCAAATAAAATAATAGTTTCTCCTAATCAAGAACCCTGGCCCTCAAACTCAAGGAAAATCCTCAGGCATTCACCAAGAACTTCAAGAAATTCACTATCCTAGGTATGTTAGATGTTCATATATGGATTCCTTTCGTCCATGCAGTCCAAGTAACCTATTTAAATTACAAATTTTTTTATCTTTTCAAGTTATTTGATTTTAAATTATGATTTCATTCATGAACCTCCATGTACTATTGATTTTATACTATGTAACCATAAAATTATTGATATTATTCAATACTCCATATTTTTATATTATTATTTATTGAATTAAACTATGATTTAGATCTATTATGTTGAATTCATTTTATTCCTATTAGTTCCGTGACATTCCTATTGTTGTTTTAAACCATGAACTATAAGTGTTTGATAAAATTCCTAAAAGAGTGATGCATTTAATAAAAGCCTTAATGATTTATTCCCCAGGCTTAAGTTTCAATTTATCATTTTTGTCTTTGATTCATGGGAGTATTGAATACCCAAAACTCATAGATGTTTATTTAGTCTATACTCAGTACAGTAAAAAATAGTTTTTAGAACATACTATGAGTAATATTAGAATAGTCCAATATCAGCCAGTTAAACCCCAGACAGTCTAGTATTTCAGTGTCTTTCAGTTGGGATTAGGATTTAGCACTAGGCGAGTGTAGGGATGGCGGCTTTCTCGTCAGATAGGCAGAGTCGTTAGTAGCAGTCCCTATACTCCAGAACTGCGTAGATAGCATAGGATATGTGTAATACCCCACATGTTTCTAAGCTAGGAGATGAACCATTTTTCCTACATATGAAATCTACTATCTTGTGATTCATACTTGAGTACATGACATACAATGAGTATCCTTGCGATAATATAGCTTATGATGCATCAAACATGTTCATATGAGTCACTTAAGGTAATATAAGCTAAGAGTTTTTGAATTCGTCAAGTTTTAGTGTTCGATTTTGTAAGGGTCATATTTTAATGACTATAACTTGATGTTAATGTGGTATTTCTGCATATTTCTACCCATTAAATTATAGATAGTCGAATTAGATTTCCAACGATACCAATTTCATCAAAATCCGACACTCGAGCTAGGAGTTACGGCTTTGCGAAGTAGAGAGCGTCGCCTAACCGATCGCACATGGCCACTGGAAAGCATATGTGATAGCATATGCTGTGCCAATGAAAATATAGGCTATAGAATATGTGGCACCTATATAAATATAGGCGATAGCATATGTGGCTTCTATGTAAATTTAGGCGATATCATAAGCGACGCCTATGTAAATATATGCGATATCATATGCGACGCTTATCTTATGGTGTCAAGTGACTTAAACACTCCATTTTGAGTTATATTGAGGGTATTTAAGTCTTTTAACACTCCTTACATGTTCCTAAACTTAAACCTATGAAATATATAGCTCTTAATTACATTACAACCATACTAACATCTTAAGTTCATCATCCAAGAGCACTAAAAGAGAAAAATAACTAGGGTTGCATAATTAAGCTTGAAGATCCAATTTCAAGGAAATTCCTCCGTCAATCATTAAAAATCTTCCTTCTAAGGTATGCGTGAGTTGATTCATGGACTCCTTTCATCCATGAAGCTAAAGAACTATCTTCTAAATTATTTATTATGACATTTATGTTGGTGGTGGTTGATGTTCATGTGGTTGGATTTTGATGATGCCTAAGATGGGATCTTTGTATATTTTGTGTGACAATATGGTGGTATTTAATGTATAAATATGCAAAATTGGTGGTTGAATATTTGTAATCTTGATGAATCCACCTACGCCTAAGATGTGCATGTAAGGTGTTTGTGAAAATACCTAAGGGAATATAAATCATGCTTTTATGACATAATAAGTCCTAAAGGACTATTCCATGTTCTAAATTTATGTTCAACGTGATACCCATGCTATTGTCTTGAATTGAAGATATTGTAGGAGATGCTCATGATGTTTTTGTGATATACAATGACCATGTTATTAAATCCATACAAGTATATACATGTTGTGTACATTCCGATCATGTGATAGTTTGTTGAGAATCATTCTTATTATGAAATTCTTTCTTATGATATTGTGAATTATGGACTCTACTTTTCTAATCAAGTCAGTCATGTGTTTCATGATTCAATACATCCTCATTCAAGCTATGCTACATATATTTTAGTTAGTCACGTGACTCAGAAAAACTCAGAAATGTCAGTAGTTCAGTAGTCCCAGTAGTTTTAGTACTCTCAGTTAGACCTCAGATCTTAAGTAGCTTTTTCGTCAGTCAATGGAACTCAGTGAATTTAGCTAAGTACAACTAAGAAAATCTTATCAGCTCAGCTAATTAGTTTATAAATTAGTTTAGTTCAGTTAGTCTGTTCAGAGTAGTTAATCTTGATAGAGTCTTTCAGCTGGGAGTAGGGACTAGCACCGAGCGAGTGTAGGGATGGCAGTTTTTCCCATTATAAAAGAAGAGCCATTAGCAGCAATCCCTGTACTCCAAAACTATATAGCCAGCGTAGGACAGGAGTCACCCGTCAGATTAAGGCTATACTTGACTATTATATTGCCTTAGGCTTGATTTCCTATTCAGGGTCACCCATTAGAGAGGCTTGACCATAGTAGAGGTCTCTACCCGTGGCACAATATTGACACCCTTCCACTCAGGGAAAATATTAAACCCCACCAGTTTAGAATCGGGCCATGTCGGTTAGGTTACTACCTTCCACAGTCACAATTATAATTACAGTTTCAGTATAAGTCTTCAGAGTAGAAATCAGGAATCAGGATTGTCAGATACAGTTATCGATCTAAGTAAGAAACTCAGATAGTTTCATTGGTTCCTGGACCATCACACCAAATAGGCTTGGTCCCATATTTAGATGCTTATTATTAAATCTAGAGGTCACCCGACAGACAGACTTGATCTCAATCTCAGATTCAGTCGAGCATTCTCATTATCAGTTTCAGAGATCACTCATTAGCTAGGACTGATCCCAAACTTAGATGTTCCGATACATTTTGGAACTCAAATGGTTTTCCCTAGAATTAGGAATGTTAGATAAAGTCATCCATGTTATTAGTCATTCAGTATCTCAGTATCACGAAACTCATGTTGTTAGAGTTCAAACTCAAGTAGTCAGTATCTCCATGAGTTCAGTAGCAGTTATGTATGTATGTTTGTATGTATTCTCACATTTATATTAGTCAGCATGTTCATGCATATAAACCCCATGCATTTAGCCTACCCCCACATATACTCAGTACTTTAGTTGTACTGACGTATTTGCGCTATGGTGCTTTCTTTTTATGTTACACTATAGGTTTTGAGGTGCAGATTCCAGATCAGCAGTAGCAGTTCAGTAAGCAGTAAATCCTCATCTTTTGAGCACATGATCGTTACATTTATTATTCCAGTATTTTAGATTATTTTTAGTTTAGGGAGTTAATAGGAGTTATGTTCCTTCAACTTCTTATTCAGATAGTTTAGAGGCTTTCAGATGATTATAGAGTTTTCAGATTTAGACTTAAGTATTTTCAATTTTATTTTGGTACTGTGATACCACTTTATTTCAGATATTTTATTATTCATGATTGAACCTTACGCCCTTTTTGTTTATGTTTCCATATTTTATATGTATATTATGCAGTTATAGGTACAGATATCAGTCATGGGTTAGCTTGTGATCCTTTGAGGTCATGAGCACCGTGTAGCATTCCAATTCAGAAAATCGGGGCGTTAAAAACTTGGTATCAGAGCCTAAGGTTCAATAGAGTCCTAGGAAGTGTGAAAGCCGCATCTAGTAGTGTCTTGTACATGGGTATATTGCGCATGCCATATTTATGTACAGGAGGCTATAAGTTTTTTAGGAACAGTTTCCCTTATTTTAGTACTCATATCATGCCAGTGAGCAAAACCTCAAGTTGAACTCTCACTTTATTCCTTGTTCCTTTTTTGTTTGCAGAACATGCCTCCCAAGAGGAGAAGAGGGAATCAGTCAGCCACGTAGCCCACAGATCCTTTGAATGAGAATGTATCATATGCAGAATTTTAGGCAGCTTTTCAGGTCCTAGCCGAGGCTATGACCCCTAGTGTTCAGGGCAACCGACAAATTGCAGGCCTACCCCAGCAAGATGGGGTTTCACATACAGCTAGAATCAGAAATTTTATGAGAATGAACCCTCCATAATTGTTTGGGTCAGTAACAGGTGAGGACCCACAGTTGTATCTAGAAGAGGTAAAGAAAATCACCCAAATCATACATGTGTCAGAGGAGGAGGGTGTGGAATTAGTGTCCTATAGGTTGAAAGATATTGCTCATGATTAGGTAGTATTATGGAAGAAGGGTAGAGGGGAATATGCAAATCCCATGACTTGGCAGATATTTTAGTATTCCTTCTTAGATAAGTTTTTCCTGTTAGAGATGAGAGAAGCTAAGATATAAGAGTTTATAAACCTGAGACAAGGCTCCATGATAGTGAAGGAGTATTATCTTAAGTTCAACCAGTTAGATAAGTATGCTCCTGACTTGATAGTTGACCCCAGAGCAAGTATGATTAAGTTTGTGATAGGTGTGTCCAAGTTAGTATTGAAAGAGCGTAGAGTAGCTATGCTTAATAAGGACATGGAACTTGCTAGGTTAATGATGCATACTTAGCAGATAGAGGTAGATAAGTCTAAGGAGAGGAAGAGATCTAAGAAGAGATTCAGAATAGTAGTTATAGTTTTTCTATGGCTGGGTCACAGGGTGGTAATCGTTCTCACCATAGTTAGAAAAATTCAGCCCCTGTTCCATCTTCATCTAGTGTTCCCACACCTAATTTTAAAGATGTTCGTCATGGTGGGGAGCTAGGCTTCAAAGCCTAGAGTAGTGTTAGAAGTGAGCATAATTATCCTCTTTGTGGAGAGTGTGGCAAGAATCATCTAGGTGCATACAGAGCTAATAGTTAGGTATGATTTGGGTGAGGTAAGCCAGGCCACAAAATGTGGGGGTGTAGAGTGTTAGCTCAGAAAGGTAGAGATTCGCGTGAGTAGGCCGCAAATGCAAGCACCAATAGTGGTCAGTGTCAGAATCGACTCTATTCACTCCAGACGTACCATGATCCTGAAAGTTTCCCCAACCTAGATTCGGGTACGTTACAAGTTTTTCATGATCATTGTATGCATTGTTAGATATCTTACTCTCGTTTGAGCTTATGTTTCCACATGAGTTAGTCAGTAACATTAGCAGGTCTAGTTCAGTTAATGCATCACACATTAGTCTCAACACTCTAATGTTTAGTTATAATCTAGTTCGTAGATGCCTGGTGCATCACCCATTATCTCAGCAAGGTAAACATTCCTAGAGGGACATAGTGTACCAAGGTGGAGATACCCCACCTTTTCTTGATGCTTTTATGTTCCCATTATAAATTAGTTATCAAGTGCCATGGCATAATCAGTCAAACTTTCAAGAGTCAGCTCAGTCATATATTAAGGCATTAGATATATGTGTTCAGTAGAGAAAGTACTATTTATCAGTATCTTCACTCATACATTTACATATCATGTCAGTTATGTAATTATGCATCAGATATGCTTGGATTCAGCCTTTCAGTTGTGCATCAGATATGCATTCTGATTTTGAGAAAACTCACTTTATTAGAATCCTCTGTCTTATATTCATTAATAAGCTTCCCATGCATCAGATATGCATGTTCAGTATGTTATGCTCATCTTTTAGTCATTTGAGTCATGAACCCATGTTTCAGTAGTGTATGTCTTGTACGTTCTTCATCTTATTATCTATCCCACGTCAGTTAGATTCCATTCGAGGATGAATGTTCCCAAGAGGGAGATATTGTAATACCCCGCATATTTTTATGCTAGGAGATAGACCATTTTTGTATGTATGAAATCTCCTATCCTATGATTCATACTTGATTACATGACTTACAATGAGTATCCTAGCAATGTGATATCTTATGATGCGTTAAGCATGTTCATATGAGTCACTCAAGGTAATACAAGCTAAGAGTTTTTGAATCCATCAAGTTTTAGTGTTCGATTTCTCAAGGGTCATATTTCAACGAGTATAACTAGATTTTAATTAGTTATTTCTGCATATTTCTACCCATCAAATTATAGAGAATCGAATTAGTTTTCCAACGATACCAATTTTATCAAAATACGACACCCGAGCTAGGAGTTATGGGTTTGCAAAGTAGAGTCGGTCGCCAAACCAATCACACATGGCAACTGGAAAGCATATGTGGCGCCTATGTGAATATAGGCGATAGCATATGTGGCGCCTATGTAAATTTAGGTGATATCATATTCAGAGACTATGTAAATATATGCGATATCATATACGGCGCATATCTTATGGTTTCAAGTGACTTAAACACTCCGTTTTGAGTTATTTTGAGGGTAATTAAGTCTTTTAACACTCCTTACACATCCCTAAACTTAACCCTACAAAATATATAGCTCCTAATTACATGACAACCCTACTAACATCTTAAGTTCATCATCTAAGAGCACTAAAAGAGAAAAACAACTGGGGTTACATAATTAAGCTTGAAGATCCAATTTCAAGGAAACTCTTCCGTTAATCATCAAGAATCTTCCTTCTATGGTATGCGTGAGTTGATTCATGGACTTCTTTCATCCATGAAGCTTAAGAACCATCTTCTAAATTATGTATTATGATGTTTATGTTGTTGGTGGTTGATGTTCATGTGGTTGGAGTTTGATGATGCCTAAGATGGGATCTTTGTATGTTTTGTGTGAGGATATGGTGGTATTTAATGTATAAATTTTTGAAAATAGTTGTTAAATATTTATAATGTTGATGAATCCACCTATTCCTAAGATGTGCATGTAAGGTGTTTGTCAAAATACCTAAGGGAATAGAAACCATGCTTTTAGGACATAATAAGTCCTAAATGATTATCCCATGTTCTAAGTTTATGTTCAACGTGATACCCATGCTATTGTGTTGAATTGAAGATGTTGTATGAGATGCTCATGATATTGTTGTAATATGGAATGACCATGTTATTGAAGCGATACAAGTATATACATGTTGTGTGCATTTCTGATCATGTAATAGTTTGTTGAGAATTACTCTTATTGAGTGCTCACAGTAGGTACCAGCTCATGGGTTAGCTTGTGGTCCCTCAGGACTGTAAGCACCATGGGACACCAAGGGTGTACTCTCGGGACATTACATCAAGAAAATACATACACTAGGGACCTTTTAGCAAGGGTAGCTGCACCCATATGGCCTGTGGTAGTTAGGACGGTAAAGTTACACAACCCACAAAAAGGTTTTAAATGCATGCAAAAACTGGTTCCATTTCCCGACAACTATTTATATATTGTTGCATACATTATGGATGGTTTCACTTGGTTTTATGACTAGAATTATTTTATAATTATCTTGAGATTCATGGTTGCGTTCATTCACTAACCCCATCTATTGGCGGATGCATACCCATGCTATTTAGTAAACCACCATTCTACTCTACCTATTTATCATGCCGATTTAATAATAGCATTTGGACTAAAGTGGTGAACTTCTATCCTTTCGAAAGGCATTGTTTTATGTTATGAATTTATGAACTTCTACCTATTTATGGATATTGGTTTTGGCCATGGTTAGGGGCATGTCCCAACTAGATTTATTTGCTCTATTTAATAGAGGCTTTGTAGTATTTCTAGGTATTAGTATGGGTGGGATTGGTAGTTGTATCAACCTAAGCATTCGTATTAATATTGAGGCTGGCATCATCATACATGATTTCTCACCATACTATCATACTATATCTTGGGATTGATTTTCATATTTTGTTTTAGTATTCCTTTTTTGTTTATGGTCTATTGTTTAGTTTGGTATTGTTGGGAGGTTGTTGCGGTAAAGTTAGACTAGGTTGGGTCGGTCACAGTAGTGACCGTATCCAATAGTCTAATAGAAAACAATAATGCTATCTTGATATATGCTCAAAATCTAGCTCATCTAAGACTAGATAGAGGTAGTTGGGTAGGGTAATAGTGGGCGGTCCCCGGTCCTAGTTTTATTTGGGATTTCTTAATGATAAGGCTCAAGGTCGGGTCATGTCACATTGGTATCAGAGCATAGGTTAATAGTCAACTGGGAAGTCCACCAAGTCGTGTCAAGTAGAGTCTCTTTTAGGGGTTTGATGTGCGTCACATTCATAAGAGAGAGGCTGCAAGATATTTAGGAATGTTTCACCATCTTGGTATTCTATCTTCAAGCTTCAGCTCTCAATCTCTGAATTTCCTCTAATCCTTGTTTGTTTGTCTTTTAGATAATGTCTCCTAGATCTGGAACATAAAGAAATTCTTTCATCCTATTTGGGGATAATGATGAAGGGGTACGTCCTATGTCTGGGGTACATCTTTGATCTCATTATCATATTCCTAATCATTCTAGTGTTCCTTCTATTCCATCTAGTTCTTCTAAGGTCCCTAAGCGTAATGTGACGATGCAAAATTTTATCAATTTTTTCATGTTATTGCACAATTAGTTGCTTCTAAGTCTTAGCGGGGTGCGACTGGTTCTTTGTCTACTAAGGCTATGAGGGTTTGTCAATTTATAAAAATGGGTCCTCTAACTTTTACTGGGGTAAAGGAGATGGAGGATCCATAGGGCTTCTAAGATAAGATAGAAAACATCTTTCAAGTGTGTAGGCTACTAATCTGGAAGGGGTTAACTTTAAAGCTTATAAGCTCAAGGATGTTTCTTATCAGTGGTATGAGGAGTGGCACGGTGATAGAAGTGATATAGAAGGCAATGGGTTGCACGTGGACTTTTCTAATACCTTCATGGATCGGTTCTTTCCTCAAGAGTTAAGGGAAAGCTAATATGGAGGAGTTTGGGAACCCCAGGCAGGGGAGGATGTTAGTAAAGGAATATGCTTTAAAGTTTCATCATCTATCAAAGTATACTCTTAACTTGGTTGATGATATCACGTCGAAAATAAGGAAATTCACTTCTTGGTTGAATAGAGATTTGATTCTAGAGAGCAAGACTGATATGGATATCTCAAGGTTGACTATTCATATGCTGCGGGTTGACGATTAATAGAGGAAGCAGGCAGAGTTTGGAGATAGATATGGAAAGAGGAATAGGTTTTCTGATCCAGGAAATACTTAGACTTAGGGAGGTAGGATGGTGGAAAGTAGAAGAAAAAAAGTGTGGCAGTTATAACTTTTTTTCTGTAAGTTCTCCTTATAAGTCAGGAGATAGAAATCATCAGGATGGTGATAATTCTCGAGCATAGGTTGCCCAATCTTAGGCGAGTAGAGATCAGTCAATTTTTGAATATGATCCTTATAGATTTTGTGGTCGTCCTCATCGAGGATATTGGAAGGAATAATTGGAAAAGTGTTTTAAGTAAGGCTAGGTAGGCTGTCGGCTCAGGGATAATCCAATCAATAAGATTGCCACGAGGGCGAATAATATTCATATGGCTTCATTTTCTTCTCCTATACCTGGTGGGGTGGAATCTTCTTCTGTTACTTCTTCTGGTTCTAAATTTGGTCAGAGCAAGTGGTATGCTTTGGCGTCTTAATAAGAATAGAAGGCATCACCTGATGTCATTACCGATACGTTACAACTTTTCTCTCATGGCATACATTATTTGATTTATTTAGGGTCCACTTTTTCCTATATGAGTCCATATATGGTTGTGTTTTTTGGTATCCATCCAAAATTTATCTCGGATTCTATTTTTGTTTCTAGCCCAGTAAGTGCTTGATTATTCCTAAGAGAGTTTATAGGGGGTGATATCTATTGGTAGAAAGAAGACCTTGAAAAACTATTAGAGTTGTATATGGTAGATTTTGATGTAATTCTAGGTCTAGATTGGTTTCATTCTCTTTATGCATCTATGTATTATCAAAGTTGTAGGGTTATCTTTAAGTTTACTGGTTAATCGATTATTGAATGTGAAGGTATTTCCTTAGCTCCTAAGGAGAGGTTTATTTCTTATTTTAGATCTCGGAGGTTAATCTCTATGGGTTGACTTTTAACAGGGTCCGGGATAAAGATTCAAACTTTAAGGTCCTTCTTTGTGTTTGATCCCCATGGTTAATAAGTTTCCAGAGGTCTTTTTTGTTGATCTTCCTAGTTTACCCCTAGATAGGGAAATAGAGTTTGGTATTGATATATTTTCGAACACTGGTCCAATTTCTATTCCTCCGTATAGAATGGCTCCAGCTGAGTTGAGGGAACTCAAGGAGCAACTTAAGGATCTTCTAGATAAAGGTTTTATTCATCATAGTGTTTCTCCATGGGGTGCACTGGTGTTGTTTCTATGCAAGAATGATGCTTCCCTTTGGATATGCATTGAATATAGACAGTTGAACAAGGTGATGGTATAAAATAAGTATCCTTTTCCTCAGATAAATGACTTGTTTTACCAGTTACAGGGTGCCAAGTTATTTTGAAGAGAGATCATCGGTCTGGTACCATTATCATAAGATTAGGGAGGTGGATATCCCTAATATGAATTTTGTACTTGGTATAGGCATTTTGAGTTTTTGGTGATGTCATTTTTGTTGTTCAATGCTACGAGGTCATTTATGGACTTGACAAATAGAGTGTTCAGGTAGTATTTAAATCTTTTCCTTATTGTGTTTATTGATGACATTCTTATTTATTTGAAGAATAAGGTGGATCATGCTATTTACCACCCTATGGTGTTGGAGACCTTAAAGGAACAATAGTTGTAAGGAAAATTCTCTAAGTATTAGTTCTTGTTGAATGATATGACATTCTTAGGCCATATTATTTCTAGTGAGGGATCATGGTCGATTCACTGAAGGTTGTAGTAGTGAAGAGGTTGCCTAGTCCTATGACAACATCTGATAGTTGGAGTTTCTTGGGTTTAGCAGGGTGTTATATGCTGTTTATGGAAGGTTTTTCTTCTATAGCTACTTCCTTGACTAAGTTTTCTAAGAATAAGGTTAAGTTTTCTCGGTTGGATTCTTGTGAAATGAGTTTTAAGAAGTTGAATAATTAATTAAATTCGGCTCCAATCCTAACTTTGATAGAAGGCAATGATGGGTTTGTTGTTTATTGTGATGCATCTCGTGTAGGGGTTGGTTATGATTTGATGTAGCATGGAAAGGTGATTTCCTATGCTTTCAAGCAGTTAAAGGAAATGAGAGTAATTATCCTACCCGTGTTTTAAAGTTATTGGTGGTTGTATTTTCTATTAAATATGGTGAAATTATTTGTATGGTGTTCACGTAGATATCTTTTCTTATCACAAGAGTCTTCAGTACTTGTTCACTCAAAAATAGTTAAATCTCAAGCATTGGAGGTGGCTTGAGCTTCTCAAGTATTATGATATATGAGTCTTCCTTACCACCTAGGTAAGGCTAATGTGGTTATTGATAGTCTTAGCACGTTATCCATGGGGAGTTTGGCTGACATAGAGGAAGGACAACAGTAATTGGAGAAGGATACTCACTGCTTGGCTAATCTTGAAGTTCATCTCTTGGACTCTAAGGATGGTAGTACGATGGTGCAAGAAGTGGTTCGATCATCTATTGGTGCATAGATTAAGGAGAAGTAAGTGTTAGATCTGATCTTGATGAAAATTAAGAGTGACATATATGGGCAAAATGTAGTGGTGATGGTACTTCACGGTACCAAGGGAGGTTGTGTGTTCCTAATGTCGACGTGCTAAGCCAAAGGGTTTTGGCTGAGGCGCATGAGTCATGCTATGTTCTTCATTTTGGATCGACTAAGATGTATCATAATCTTGAGGAGATCTATTAGTGGAATGGATTGAAGAGGGATGTGGCTGATTTCGTTGCCAAGTGTATGGCTTGTTAACAGGTTAAGGTTAAGCATATGAGACTAGGAAGGTTGTATCAAGAAATTGATTATGCTAAATAGAAGTAGGAAGTGATTAATATGAACTTCGTTAATAGGTTTCCTCAATCTTGGAATCAGTATGATTCGATTTAGGAAATTGTGAATAGGATGACCAAGTCTGCACATCTCTTTTTAGTAGGGACCACCTTTTTAGAGGAGTATTATGTGTGGTTGTATCTTTAGGAGATTGTATAGTTGTATGGGGTACCGATTTTGATTATCTCTAATCATGGTATGCAATTTACATCTTATTTCAGGTGGTCTTTCTAGAATGGGTTGAGGACTAATGTTAGTCTGAGTACTTCCTTTCATCCACAGTCTAAAAGACAAGTGGAGAGAACTATTCAAACATTGGAAGATTAGCTTTGGGCCTATGTGATTGACTATGGTGGCAATTGGATTGAGCATCTACCTTTGGAGGGGTTTGCTTACAATAATAGCTATCATTTGAGTTTTGGTATGTATCCTTTCGGGGAGTTGTATGGTAGAAGATATAGATTTTTTATTCAATTGTTTGAGCTTAGAGAAGCTAACATCCTTGGTCTTAATTTGGTTTATCAGGTGATGGAGGAGGTCAAGGAGATTTGGGATAGGATTAAAGCTTCCCAAAGTCACAAAAAGTCTTATGCAGATGTTAGGCGTTGAGACTTGGAGTTTGAGATTAGGGATAGGGTGTTCCACAATGTGTCTACGATGAAGAAAGAGGTGCAGTTTGGCAAAAGGGTGAAACTCAGTCCTCAGTTCATTGGTGTATAAGTGATTTTGCAGGGAGTTTGCAATGTTCCTTAAGAGTTGGAGTTGCCATATAGTTTAAGTTTTGTTCACTTGGTCTTTTATGTTTCTATGTTGAGGAAGTATATTGGTGGTCCTTCTTCGGTTGTTCCTTTGGAAAGATTGAGTATTTTAGATTCTCTGTCTTATTAAGTTGTCCCGGTTGAGATATTATATAGGCAATTTTGTCGGTTGCAGAAAAGGTGTTGTTTTTGTTTGGGTTCTATGACAGAACCATAAGGTGGAAGAAGCTATTTAGGAAGTGGAAGAAAACATGAAGTCCAAGTACCCCTATTTATTTTCTGCTCCTTTGATTCATATGGAAGGTATGTGTATTGAATGTATTTTTATTTTCGCAGTTTGTTAAAGAAAAGATAAACATCTTTGCCTCTTTGTTTTCAAACTTTGTTGAATAGATATTTGATAATGCAAATGACTCTATGTGCTGTTAGTCCTACCTTCTCCGTCATTTAGGGATGAATTTTCTTAGTGGGGGAGACTAAAACATCCTGGGTTTTGACCCTTAGAAAATTTCTTGGAATTCCATTCTTCGAACCCAATACGACTCATGGGTACGAGGCGTATACTAGGGGACGAGTAGTATGGTACTGTCGTATGCTTACCAATATTTGTTGGTGGGATAGTTTTAGTAACTAGAATGGGTACGAAATAAGGGTATGAGTCATAGGTTTGGTACGAGTCATATCAAGGACTCATGTAGTTGGCAGTGTTGATTCAACTAGTAAATTATTTTTTAGGGATACGGGCTATGGATACGAATCATATGATGTGATTATAACTTTGTTTGATGAGTAGTATCCTTGAGAGTGTTTTCTCCAATGGTTGAGGATTGGATACTAGTGGTGGATACCGATTGTATAGGAAAGTACGACTCATATGGGTTAGTCGCATCCCTGTGATGGGTTTTTAAAGAGATTTAAGTGGGGGTATTCTGGACATTTCCCTACCCACCCTAACTAGGACCCACAACTTTTAATACACTTAGGAGGTTAATTACCCTATAACTCTATTCATATACACTTAGAAACTATTACAAAACATCTCATAATTCTCTAAAGAGCTTTGGGGGATAGAAGGCTAGGGGCTTATCATACAGATTGTTTAGGGCTTGCTTTGGTGTTTTATTTTTCGTCAATTCTTTTGTACAAGGCATTATTCTGTTTCCTTAGTATAATTTCAACTATAGGCATGGTTTATATGATTGATTTAATGTTTCACTATTTTATGATAATGATTTTTAAATATTATTTTGGGGTTTTGTTATTGCATGTTTTGTTATAGTTTCCTATGGTTTTAATTATTCTTTTAATTGCATTAATGGTGATTTTGGAAAATTGGATTGCATGGTAATGGTTTTTTGGTCTTTGGAATAGGTTTTGTCTATATTCTATGCCTAAGGTGTTTGATAGAATGCTTATATAGATATGTTCATTGCATTGACTTCTTTTAACAAAACTCTTGCATATTTTAAACTAGATAAAGGATTTATGCATGGTTTAAATGGTTTGAAAAGGCTAAAGGCTAAATGGTTAATCTTATGGAGAACATGGGTGTCAGCCAAGTGAATTTAATATGGAAATTTGAAGTCAGGTCCTCTTAACCTACGTAGATTATCTATGGATATTACTTACAAGTAATGGGTAGTATGATGATACCACTAATATTATCCTTGGTTAATAAATGGTAAATGAATTATTTGGACATGGTTTTAATTAGGTATTAATGGCAGGGTGCGTAGCTAAGACAGGGAAGGTGGCGGTCCTGTGGACACCAAAACCAAAAACTCATAGTTTTTGATATGAGGGGTCTTGATGACTAAGTGTGTGAGTCTTATTTTATTTTGGGGGATGTACTAGTCATCCCAGTGGATATTCCCTTGTAATGCAGCTACACGCACTGGTACCCAATCAATAGAGGGAGATGAACCTATTTGGCTCCTGGGTTATTAGGACGGCAAATCTACACAACCCAGGTAAAGATTTTTAATGCATGCTAAACCTAGTTTCCTTTCCCGGATCATTTATATGTATGGTTGTATGCATTATGGATGGTTTCATTTAGTTTGATGACTAACATTATTTTATCCATATCCTGAGATTCATGCTACGTAGTCATTCGCTAACCCTGTCTACTAGCGGTTGTATACCCATGCTATGTAGAAACCGTTCATTCTACTCCTTCTGTTTAGCACATGGATTTGGTATCAGCATTTGGCCCAAATTGGTGGAGTTTCATCCTTTCAGAAGGCATCATTTCATGTTGTGGATTTATTTAGACACTTATCTCTTATTTTGGATATTGGTTTTTGCCATTGTTGGGTGCATGTCCCAACCGGATTTGTTTATTCTTTCGGATAGAGGATTTGTGGTAGTTTTGGTGGTTTGTATGGGGGGATTAGTAGAGGTGTCATCCTTAGTATTGATATTGATATTGAGGCTTTCATCATCGGACATGATTTATCATTGTTCCTTCATACTACATCTTGGGATTGATTTGTATATTATATTTTTGTATTCCCTATTTGTTTATGGTATATGATTTGTTTTGGTATGGTTGGGCGGTTGTTGCAGTATGGTTGGACTCAGTTGGGTCGATCATGGTTGTGGCCATATCCCATAGTTTAAATGAAAATAATGATGTTAGCTTGTTATATGTTCGAAATTCAGCTCAAGTAAGGCTAGATATAGGTGGTTGGGTTTGGTAACAAGGAGTAGTGTATATTCCTTGTTGGACTTGGGATGCCCATTACAATAAGGCTGGGGCTCGGTTCGTATCATTCCGACCATGGTTCCTTTGCCTATGGGCTCGAAAACCTGTTATCTGATGATTTAGATAATTTAATTCCACCTCCAATTCTACCTCATATGCTTTGGAAGCTGAACCCTATGCTTCTACTGCATTTATCTTTTTAAAATTTGCTGGTACAAGCTGCTTTGCTAGTATCCCAATATCAGTTCTTAGAAACGTAATATCTTGTGCCACTATGTCATCAACTACTTTCTGGTCACATGAGGCACCAATAGCATAAGTGTTTGAACCCTCCCAACCTCCCAAGTTTTCCACTCTCAATTAGAGAGTGAGATCTGATCTAACATATCTGAAACTATGTCCAAGCATAGTATCATAAAAGCTCATCCAGATATGGTGTCTGCCTTGTACATAGAGCTAATGGTCAACGATCTATAGAATATGACTGATAAGCTCGTCCCTTACAACTGATGGTTAGGCACCATACTCAGCTTCATCTTAAAACTGAACCAAAACTCATACATGAATTGTAACTTGAGCTGCCTGAAATTATAGATCTCATCCTTAAGCTACAAAATCTTGGGTAGTGGAAAAAATGTGTTCAAGAATTGCCTGCGCAACTTACTCTATGTAGTAATAGATCCTCTTGGCAGTTCCCCTAATAATAAAGATCTTTATCGTATAAGTAAAAAGGGGAAAACCTCGTTCTAAGCGCATATTGATCTACCCCTAGAATGGTGCATGAGGTGCAAATCCCAAGAAAATTTGCAAGATTCAAATTTGAATCATCTACAGGCAGTCTTGCAAACACACCCTTTAAATTTAGAAATTGATCATTGCACTCATGAAGTCTAATTTAATACCTAGGGTAAAACAGGACGAATAATGGCTCCACTTTCTGCTGGATCAACATATCCCATGTCTTCTTCATCATTTGTGTATGGCTGCACATACTGGTATGCTGGGATCACCTGAACATAGGCACCTCTAGCTCTATTCTGATTTTCAAATATTGTTGCTCGGCGGTCTTCTACTTGTCTCTGCTTAGCAAGATCTACCTCGTCAGCTACTTGATGAGCTTCTTCTTTTGCCATCCTCCCGGCTTTATTTTAAGCTATCAGCTCACCAGTATAATGATCAACAATTTACTATACTCCATCGGGAGGAGGGGGAGGTACAACATCACGAACCCTTTCAGGATTATCATCTCTTTTCTACTCAGACATCCTACCAGGTATTTGTAGGATCTTCACGGGCTTCGAATTGAATACTCCGTGTGCTAGGAGTTCAAAGATGTATGCCCAACTAAGTAAAAAACCAAAAAGAAAAACCCAAAAATGGCCACAACTTCAAATCATAAATCAGCATAGTGTTCCCTGGCAATGGCGTCAAAATATTGATGATGTCCAAACAACAACTCCTTTTAGATGATGATACGGTCGCTGTCAAAATATAATAACCCAATAAAGGTTTTGGTTAAATCCCAATAGAACACGTGGCTTTGTAGTTCTTAATAGTTATAGTCAATGGGCAGAATTAGATAAGTAAATAGTGGGATTGTTTGTAGTAATCTCGACCAAAGAACTGTATTAACTTTGTTGTAATCAGTTATCAGTGAAAACTTGGATTGTGTTCCCATTGGCTTCGCAAGTTTTTAGGCTTATCGTGCATTGTTGAAACAACATATACCTTTCATGCAGGATCGATAAGTTATGTACCTTATTCAATCTTTTAGATGTGCAGAAGGATTTCACCCTTTACCTTTTGAGTCTCAGGGTGCCGTACTACTAACTCTTATCTTAATCCCATTTAACTATTACCTTATGAGTGTCTAGTTATTAGATAAATTATAACAATCTTACTAATATAAACCCTAGAAGGGTGGATCGACAGTTAAACTCTAAATTACCATTGTCTTTACAATTTCCTAGTCACTACTCCTCTTTTGAAGTATCTAGCAATAAATTGGTAGGATTCGATTGTGTGAAGCCAGTAAGAATTCTATTATAATAAAGAGAAAGCAACACATGCAATATACATTGGTTCAGATCAACAATTACACTTTCTCTACTTTAATTTGTTAGGATTTACAAAACCCAAGCTATGGGTTTTATCCATTCAAGACTGCGAAGAAATCAATATCAATCATAAGAGTAAGTATATAAGAAATCACAATGATAAGAAGTGTAAAAACCCACAGTCGTAACAGAACAATTCAACTAAAGTTAATACAATAGAACCCCAAAATCAAGATAGTATCTTGGAATCAAAATATGTTTCTGCGCATCAAAAGTGCGTAACTCCTACAAAAAGTTCATAAACGGTATTTATAGTGTAAGAGGAAACCTTAAAAACAAAGCCCAAAAGAAATAGGAGAAAATCAAGTCAGTGGATGTATGGGGTCGTTACCTTTGGTCTGGCACTGGGCGTATGACACAACCCGAACTGGGTCCTTATCGCAGTAGGCATCTCAAGTCCAACCAGGAATAGGAACCACCCATGTTACCCAACCCTACCATGTAAACATATACCATGAATCAGAGGAATTCGAAACATAAATAAGATAGCATAAATGTATCCATCAAGAGTCTAGGATAGATCCACAACTGTATCATCCCCAATACCAATGTCAATGCTAAGGCTGACATCATAATAGACAATGCCCATTCCAACCCATTGTAGTTCCAAAAAGCCTATAGCCAAAAGCAAAACTACATCCAATTGGAACATGCCCCCAACCATAGCCAAAATAAATATCCATGAGATAATCAAAGTATAAAAAGACATCAATGATATGAAATGGAGCCTTCCGGTGTATGGAAGCTCACCACTTCAATCCAACAAAGCTGATCACAAGTCCGAGCACTTTGTAGGTGGAGTAGAATGGCCGGTTCCTACATCATGTGGGGATACATCCGACAAAAGATGATTTAGAGGGTGAATCCTAGCAAGCACTTAAGATAAGGATAAAATAATACCAACCATTAAAATCAAGTAAACCAACCATATGCATTCACTACCATAAATATATATATATATAAAATCATGTCGGGGAAGAGAACATGGCTTAGCATGCCTTTAACATCATTAACCTGTGATTGTGTAGCTTAACAGTCCTAACACTTCCCACGGTCTATATGGGTCCAGTGTAACCCCCTGAATAGTCTTCGATGCGTGTAGCTGCATGAATCGAAGATGCCATAGGAGTAGGGGATACCCAAGTACCCTTCTCTCTCTATGATACATATGTACAAGAGTACCTAGGGTATTCCTGTGTACCCCTTAAATATCAGTTATTATAGTCATGAACAATTCTTATGTCGACAAATATCAGTTTCCAGTGTCCGTCCACTAGACTCACACCTTCACGATTAGCTATCACACCCCGCTTTTATTTCCTAATTAAAACCATTACCACATAACTTACCACCATCTCATTTATTATTAACCAAGGCTATGTGTAGTGGTATCATCATACCAACTATAGCTTTCAAGCCATGCCCTTATTCATCTTTTTTAGGAACAAGGGATTCCCATGAACGTATAGATTACATTATTAACTTGACTTAGGTGAATCCCATGTACCCCACAAGTATAGTTCATTACTTATTTTTCTTTGGGGATTCCCTTGTACCCCAAAAGTCATTCAATTAGTCAAACTATAACCACCACGACCTTACCATTTAGCCATTTCAATTCATTTAAACCATTTATACCATTTAGGGTTCCATTACCAAGTTATACCAGGCAATAGTTCTATTAAAAGTTCAACAATCTAGTAAAACCATTCTCATATGCATTTCATCAAACACACTGGGGGCATAGTATTTTCAAAACCAAAACTAATTATCAATTAACCATACCTATGCAAATCAATGCCCAAACCTTTATTAAAACATGCAAATCCATAATTACAACATGGGAAAACCCTAACAAAGAATCTACAACCAAAACCCCCAACATATATTAGAATACCAAAAACTATACAACAATTATGCCATGAAAACAATTCATAAAATATGCTTTTTAATTAGAACTAACATTAAGGGAGGAGTAACTTGCCTTAGATTGAAAAGAAGATGAGAAGAAATCAACCCTATGAGCCTTAGTTGGCAATATTGAAGGAAACCCTAGCTCTTTCTTAATACAAGAGCCTTGGGAAATTTTGAGAGTGTTTAGAGTGATTGATTGTTTGCAACTAGGTTAGTGAAGCCCCAAAAAGGTGTTTTAAGTCATGGGGTACCAAGGAATCATAAGGGGAAATATATAGAATGCCCCCAACTTAAACTGTATTAATTTCCCACGTGAGGGTGTGACTCCACCATACAACCCGTATCCCATCATATGAGTGGTACCACCATTCATACCGTAGGAATCCCATGGACCCCCTAATACTGTCAAACACACGACTACCAAGCTTCATTCGTATCCAAAGGTACAACCTTTACCCTTAACCCATATCCATATTAGAATAAAGAGGGGTTGACATTGTCCAACATATGAGTTGAACAATATAACTCATACCCCATCTCACGACCCATGGTGAGACACTCATAATCAGATCAAATTTACTTTTCTAAGTTTCATATTAAGAGAAGTAAAACCCAACCGTACGACCTGTCACCTACCATACGACTTGTACCTACCCAAGTTGTACCCATTCTAGAAATTCAACAATCCAATACCACCCAACACTAGAAAACATGCGACTTCACCATATTAATCATACCCTACCATACATTTAGTAGCCTAACTCGTATGATGTCCAAAAAGCAAAAACCCAAGATAATATATAAGGACAAAAAGCCAGGGTGTTTAAGTCTCCCCAACAAGGATCATTCGACCCCGATTAACGGATAAGGTAGTACACACATGAGTTAGACCCCAACATAATAATTCCAACCTTTAACTATGTTCGAAAACTACAGGTAATTTTATTAACTAAGTATTAATAAATACTTTATCATTCACAGATGAATTTCACCAAATTATAATCTTGTTTGACAAAGATAAACATACTGGTAGTACCAACACAAAGTCCAGTAAGTAGTATAAATACTTCTTATGAGAAAAATATGCAAAAATACATAAGAAATTATAAAGACACAACTTCTTGTTCATGCAATAAGATTAAATATCATGATGCTTGGCTGATTGATATAATAAATAAGACAAAGAGGCAAGGAAATAAACCTTCCTTTTTCCAAGTTAGAAAACAAAGATATAATCAAGAGCACATACCTTTGGCATAAATATTCGAAGCAGAAAAAAATATGGATAATTGGTCTTCTTGTCCTCTTCCTCATCCTACGTAGCTCCATCTACCATATGTTTCCACCATAAAACCGTAACCGAAACTACATCCTTGATCTTCAACCGACGAACCTGTCGATCCAAGTATTAACTGGGACCTCTTTATAAGACAAAGAATTTGAGACCCAATCCTTCCAAAGGAACAACCGATGAAGGATCATCTATAAACTTTCTCAACATAAAGACATAGAATACCAGATGAATGTACCTCAAAGAAAACAACAAATCATGTGCAGCATTATCAACCCTTCTCAAAACTACATAAGGACAAATATACCCGAGACTGAGCTTCCCCTTTTTCTAAACCGCATTACTTCCTTCATTGGATAAACCTTTAGGAACACTCTATCCCCAACTTCAAAATCCAAGTCCTTATGCCTTACATCGGCATAGGAATTTTGGAGACTTTTAGAAGCCTTAAGCATATCGCAAATCACCTATACCTTCGCTATAGCCTGATAAAAAAATTTTTGACCAAACATATCTTCCTCAACAAGATCAAACCATATAACAGGAGATATACACCTCCTACCATACAATGCCTTAAAAGGTTTCATACCAATACTAGAATGGTAGTTAGTGTTGTAAGGAAGCTCTACAAGTGGTAGATGTTATACCCAATTTCCACCGTAAACAATCACACATGTATGAATCATATCCTCCAACGTCTGAATAGTCCTTTTTGCTTCCCCATCCATCTGCAAGTGAAAAGCAGTACTCAGACTTACCTTAGTACCCAACCCTTTTTAAAATGACTGCTAAAAGTGAGATAAAAATTTCCTACTAGGTTTAGAGATAGTCAAAATAGGTACCCATGCACCTTTACAACCTCATGAAATTGCAACCTTATATAATCCTCTTTGGCAAAAAGTTAGCCAATTATGTCATCCTATTTAAGAAAACCCAAATACAGTCAAATTGGTTCTAATATCAAGAAATATAGGTAAAGAAATCTATGTTAATCACCTCCCATTTCAATTCAATAAATTCAATCACCAGATACAAACCTCCAGGCTTCATGTGCTCAACTTTCACTTATTGACACACCAGTAACTTAGCAAAAAAATCAGCCACATCCTTCTTCATACCATTCCACCAATATATCTTTTTGTTATCATGATACATTTTTGATGAACCGAGATGAATAACGTGGCATAGTTCCTACACCTTAGCCAATACCCTTTATGACAAACCATCAATCTCAAGAACATCTAACCTCCCTTAATACCGCAAGGTACCATTAACCTAATCTCAAATCCATTACCCTTTGCCCACCTAAATCACCTATGATTTTTACTAAGACAGGATCTAATATTTTCTTCTCCGTGATCTCTGTACATGGAGACAATCGAACTAATTCTTGTACCAATACACCACCATTCTCAGAGTCAAAAAGCAAAACAGAAAATTAGCCAAGTAGGGAATATCCTTTACCTACTCCCCATGGACTACCTGCTATGTGTATCAACAATAATATTTGGCTTACCTAGATGGTAGTAAAGAATCATGTCATAGTCCTTGAGAAGCTCAAGACATCTCCTCTACCTTAGGTTAATCTCTTTCTAACTAAAAACATTCTGTAGTCTCTTATGAAAAGAAAATATGTCTACGTGCACTCCATATAAATAGACCCACAAGATCTTAAAAGAAAACAACACCGCTAAAACCTCTAAATTATGAGTAGGACAATTCCTGTCATGCACCTTTAACTGCCTTGAAGCGTAGGGAATTACCTTACTATATTGCATTGGAATATAACTAAGAACTACCCAGGATGCATCTCAGTGAAACACAAACTCCTCATTCCCTTGAGGGAAAGTCAAAACTAGATCCTCAGTTAGTTTATACTTTAGATTCTTAAAGCTACCCACACAAGCATAACAAAGAGAACTTTACCTTCTTCTGAGTTAGCTTAGTGAATAGGGAAACTATCATTGAAAACTCTCCATAAGACTCCAATAGTACCCAACTAAACCAAAGAAGCTCCAAATGTTAGTTTGAGTCATGGGTCTAGGCAACTTCTTAATCACTACCACCTTAGTGGGTGCACCATGATCCCCTCACTAGAAATAATATGACCCAAAAAAGTGACCACATTCAACCAGAATTCACATTTTAAGAATTTATCATACAGTTGTTGTCTTTTAAGGTCTGCAACACCATACGGAGGTGACTAGCATGATCCACCTCACTCTTAGATTACACCAAAATATCATCAATGAATATAATTTCAAAATGGTCAAAAAATTAATGGAGGACCATATTCATCAAATTTATAAATGCCAGAAGCATTAGTAAACCCAAATGACATAACTAAGAAATCAAACTGCCCATACCAAGTACAAAAAGTTGTATTAAGAATATACACCTCCCTAATCTTAAGCTAAAGATACCTAGATCAAAGATTAATCTTAGAGAAGAACTTGGCACCTTAAAACTATTGAAACAAGTCATATATCCTTATAAGAGGATACTTGTTCTTAGTTTTACCTGATTCAACTTCTATAGTCAATATATGTCCAAAGAGAGCAATCCATCTTATGGATGAATAATATTTGTACAGCTCTTGGGGAGACACTAGGATGAAGGAAACCCTTATCCAAAAGATCCTTAACTTGCTCCTAGAGTTTCCTCAACTCACCCAAAGTCATTCTATAAAGAGGAGTAGATATTGAGTTTAGGATTGATTTAATTTCAGACACTTATCCAATATATACATCTCTTTATAGAATGACTTCAGCTAAGTTGAGGGAACTCAAGGAGCCAGTTAGTCATCTTTTGGATAAGGTTTTCCTTCATCCTCGTATGTCCCCATAGGTTGTACCGATATTATTCATCCATAAGATGGATTGCTCTCTTTGGACGTGTATTTACTATAGAAGTTGATCAGTTGTAAGGTGCCAAGTTCTTCTCCAAGATTGATCTTTGATCTGGGCATCTTTAGCTTAAGATTAGGGAGGTTTATATTCCTAATACAACTTTTTGTACTTGGTATGGGCACTTTGAGTTCTTGGTTATGTCATCTAGGTTTACCAATGCTTTAGGCATTTATAGATTTGATGAATATGGTCCTCCATTAATTTCTGGATCATTTTGTAATTGTATTCATTGATGATATTTTGGTGTATTCTAAGAGTGAGGTGGATCATGCTAGTCACCTCCTTATGGTATTGCAGACCTTGAAAGACAACAACTATATGCCGAATTCTTGAAATGTGAATTCTGGTTGAATGTGGTCACTTTTTTGTGTCATATTATTTCTAGTGAGGGGATCATGGTGTACCCATTAAGGTGGTAGTGATTAAGAAGTTTCCTAGACCCATGACTCAAACCGACATTCGAAGCTTCTTTAGTTTAGTCAGGTACTATTGGAGGCTTATGGAATGTTTTTTTATGATAGTTTCCCTATTGACTAAGTTAACTCAGAAAGAGGTAAAGTTCTCGTTGTCGTATGCTTGTGTGGGTAGTTTTGAGAATCCGAAGTATAAGATAACTTAGGATCCAGTTTTGACTTTTTCTCAAGGGAATGAGGGGTTTGTGGTTCACTAAGATGCATCCTGGGTGGGTCTTGGTTATGTTTTGATGCAATATAGTAAGGTAATTCCCTACGATCAAAGGCAGTTGAAGGTGTATGATAGGAACTATCCTACTCATGATTTACAGGTTTTAGCGGTGTTTTTTTCTTTTAATATTTTGTGGGGTTATTTATATGGAGTGCACATAGACATATTTTCTGTTCATAAGAGACTACACAATGTTTTTAGTCTGAAAGAGATAAACCTAAGATAGAGGAGATGTCTTGAGATTCTTAAGGACTATGACATGATTCTTTACTACCATCTAGGAAAGCCAAATATTACTGCTGATACTCATAGCAGGTAGTCCATGGGGAGTAGGTAAAGGATATTCCCTGCTTGGCTAATCTTCTAATTTAGATTTTTGACTCTGAGAATGGTGGTGTATTGGCACAAGAATTAGTTCGATCATCTCCATGTATAGAGATCATAGAGAAGCAAATATTGGATATTGTCTTGGTAAAAATCATGAGTGATATAGGTGGGCAAAGGGTAATGTATTTGAGATTAGGTTGATGCTACCTTGCGGCATTAAGAGATATTAGGTGTTTCTGATATTGATGGATTGCGATAAAGGAAGAACCTTTCGAGTTAGAATCCTTAAATCAGACGAAATGATAGAAAAGCCCTTAAGGGACTCTAATCCTTAAGATATGATATAAAATTCCCCTTAGGAGCTAAGGAAACACCCTTCCATTAAATAATCGATTCGCCAGGGAACTTAAACACAACCCTATGGGTCAAATAATCTAAGGACACATAGCATGAATGTAATAAATCCATACCTAGAATAACATTAAAATCCACCATATCTAATTTAAGCGAATCCACTAATGTCTCTGTACTACCAATAAATATCACACACCCTTTATAGATTCTTTTTGCAATCTCAAAGTCACCTACTAGGTTAGAAATCGAAAAGTGATTTGAAATAACCTTGGGATCAAAAAAATACATAGCCATAATAGGGTCACATAAGAAAGAGTGGACACCAGATCAAGAAAACAATATATGTCATGAGAAAAGAGTTGTAACATGCCATTCATGACATCAGGCAATGCCTTAGACTCTTGTGGGTAGCAAGAGTATATAACCTATTCCGGCCTGTGCTGGTACATGAAGTAGCACCCTTCGGTGTAGAAGCAAATAAGGAGGAAACCGGAACCTTATTCTCTCCTGAGGTAATCTTACAAATGGATAATTTCTAAACATATGGCCTGGCTGTCCATATTTAAAGTAACCATCCCTGCCCTCATAACAAAAACCAGGATGTAACCGAACACAGAACCTATAAAAAGGTCATTATGAAACTTATTGTGCCCCCACTAGACTTGAATTCGGCATCCCATTCCCTAAAGTTGTCTCTACCCTGATGATGCCTATTTTCCAACTACTTCCAGTAAGGAGCACTAGACAAAGAGAAAGAACAAGAACTCACCAAATATTTCTTTGACCACTTACCACCATTCCAACGACTTTGATGTTGACTATATTTCTCGTAGAACCTGAACTTCTTACTCTGCCTTTCCCCCACCTCAGCTGCTTTCTCGTTTCCTCCTCCACCTATTGTATATGAGCAACCAACTAAGAGGTATCCATGTCCTTAATCAGTAATGTAGTCTTGATTTTAAGGATCAACTTATGAGACAATCCTAAAGCAAATTTTCTTATCATGGCCTTCATATTAGACACCAATTTTGGAGCATACCTAGACAATTGGTGTAATTTTAAGTCATATTCCTTGACTGACATCTTTCCCTAATTTAGATTAAGAAATTCCTCCACTTTCTCTTCCATCAACTCATGAGGAAAGAAGCGGTCTAGAAAGGCATTAGAGAAAGTCTCCCATAGATATGACTCCTCTACATTACCTCTTGTCTGATTCTATTTGTGATACTATTGGTATGCCATATCTTTGAGCTGATAGGTTGTAAACTCTACCTCTTTCATATCTATGGCATGCATAATCCTAAATATCTTTTTTATCTTATCCAAAAAAGTCTAAGGATCTTCCTCAATCTTAACACCTATAAAGGTTGGAGGACTCAATATCATTAACTAGTAAACCCTTGTAACCTTAGAAGAAAGAAAAACAGATGAACCATGCTCATCTTTAGAAGCCACCAACTGAGCAATGATATGAATTGAATAATAAAACTATGCATTCACCATATCTTCCTAAGAAGGATGAGAAGGAACTAGTGGAACTTAAGAATTTTCAGGAACTAGGACCCTAGACCGAGTATGTATCCCTTGAGTAAAACATGTCCCATCACCATTATCCCAATTGGGATAGAGAAGTTTTTGTTAACTTCAGATTATCAAGGAAAGATCAGAAATATGAACAAATAGGAATTAGAGGAGATTAGGAAACATAGACTCCAAGCATTAAAATACAACTCAAAGTAGACAAAACATTCCTAGGTGTCTTATAGACTCTTTATTATGAGTATGGCATGCTACACACCTTTAAAAAAGACTATACTAGACACGACTTTGTGGAATACCAATTGACCATGAACCCAAATCTATGATACTAACTTGACACAACCCAAATTGGGGCCTTGTCATAATAGGCATTCCAAGTCCAACCAAGATTAGAGACCACCCATATTACCCAACCCTACATCCAAATGCATACCTTGAGTCGGACGAATTCCAAATATATAATTAGATAGTGTAATGTATCAATATAGAATATGGGATAGATCCATAATCATGAACAACCTAAGAAAGTCCACCCATCCAGTGCCAAACAAATAACCCTATCAAAAAAATAATAACCAAGTTCCTATCCATAACATAACATAAAAGAATGGAACAATTATAAATTCAGTCAAATGGTATAATCCCTAATACTAATGCCAATACTATGGCTAACATCTCTACCGACACCACCCATTCCAACCCATAGTAGTTCGACAAAACCTTTAGCCGAAAGTAAAACAATAGCTAGTTGGGAGATGCCCCAACCTTAGCCAAAACCAATATCCATGAAATAACGAAAGTATGAAAAGACATCCATGATATGAAATGGAGCCTTTAAGGGTATTAAAACTCACCACTTCAATCTAAATAAGTTGATCCCAAGTAAAAGCACTAGGCGGGAGGAGTAGAACGGGTGGTTCCTACATTGCGTGGGGATACAACCTCTAAAAATATACAACTATATATATGTAGAATATGTGGTTCCTACATTAAGATAAAATAACACCAACCTTAAAAATCAAGTGAACCAAATATATTTATTCACAACCATATATATATATATATAAATCAAGTAAACCAACCATATCTATTCACAACCGTACATACATACATGTATATATATATATAATCATGTTGGGAAAGGGAACTAGGTTAGCATGACTTTAAAAACATTGACCTGGGTATGTATAGATTAATCGTCCTAAAACTAAACATGGGCTATATGGGTCTATTGTAACGTCCTGAACAGGCCCCGATGTATGTAGTCGCACTGTAAGACCCTAAAAAATTTCTAGCTTAATTATATTCTTTAAGCTTTCTAAGGGGTCCCAGACTTGGAATATATTAACTAAGTATACAGACTTAGTTCCATTTTAGACTTTGAAAGTTTGCAATCTTTTTTTGATACCTTTACGTCCATTAAATATTAATACTAGTTTTAATTCATGATCAGGAAGGTCAATAGATATTCCTGGACAAGTTTTTGGAATTTTGGATCTTCTTTAGACAATGTTTGAGTGCCTAAAACAGTGGGTCGATGTGATCTAAATGCATCACATCGACCATCAAGTTGATAAGATAGTTTTTCCCCAGCTTTAGTGCAAATTCCAGTGAACTAATGCGAGCTTAATTTGGCACATTAGCTATTGCATCAATGCTAATGATGTGATGAATCGGCCTACGCGTTGGTAACATAATTTACATACATTGAAAGGCCGCATCCTCAGGGTTAATTAGGTGTTTTTCCAATGCCCTTCAGCTCCCAAAACACGAAATTAAACCCTTCGGAGAGCAATTATACATTCTCAGAATTTCTAAAGAACAAAATCCTAGCTGTTCAAATTTTAAATAAAGGAATAACCATCAATCTCTCATAATTCATCAACTAAGGTATGTGAAGTATTCTTCCAAGGATCTCTTCCACCCTTGGAGTCCAAGAAACTATTTTTAAACTTAAAGTTTATGGATTTCATGAATTCCATGTTAGGTTTGATTATGTTCATACTTATAATTATTATTTGGGATTCTAATCCATGTTTTATGATACATTTTATGTCAGGTTAACTGATATGTATGTAATATCATGAGGATCCATGTAAAACCCTTGAAATTATCAATTGGGATTTGAATTATGATGTCTACTTGTTGTTTAGTGTTATGTGCATATGTATGCTCACCAACTGCTTGATGAATTGTTTATGTCAACTAATAGGGGATAGAAATCATATCATGCTAGCTTATTTGCGAGTAATACCATGACAGATTTTGATAAGATGTCTCTATAGATGCATTATGAATTCAATGCACATTCTTATGTTAAGAAAGATCATGTGGTGCTTTATTTTTGTGCTATTAAGTCTTGGGTCATTTAATATGCAGCAATTTAGCTATTTACTTAGAGCCAGTGTCAGTTATAAAGTAATATCAATAGTGACTCGATCAGTAGAATTTAGCTAGCTATAGAAACACAGGAAATCTCAGTGGTGTTTGTAAATCAGTCATAAGACTCAGTTTAGACCTCAGTAGCACTCTCTGCTCAATCATTAAATAGCATACAATAGTATTTCGTCAGTCCACAGAACTCAGTGAACTCATTTTAGTTAAGTCAAATAGTAATATCACTAATAATTCAGTCCAGTCTAGTACAGACTAGAAATTAGTTCAGTGTCCATTCACTTGGGAGTAGGATTTAGCACCAAGAGAACTCAGGGATGGGGCAATTCCAATCAATAGAGGGTTTGACCCTGAGTACCAATTCCTGCGTTACAAAACTACGTAGCCATCATAGGTTGAGATATTTTTCTGACCAAACTATAAGGGTTGATATATCCTATTTAAGTTTTCCTACCATCAAGGGTTGATGTAAGAGCTTCCTATCATAAGGTGTTAACTCACATCTTCTACTTACCGTTGGCATGGTAATAACACCCATCTAATTGGGGTTATAGGTTGGACCCCAATCATATTAGAGAGGGGCATGTTGGTTAGATGATTATCTCTCACATTCTCAGTCTCAGACTAGAACTCAATTTTGTTCTGTAGATTTAGGACTTTTAGATATAGTCACTTATCTCTATATAGAACTCAGTATAGTTCCATAGAATTTAGGTCTATCAGATACAGTTATTTGGATAATCAATAATATAGTATCAGAAAACTCAGATATCGGTTATTAGTATTCAGACTCAGTACTCAGTATTATCACGATCTCAGTCATAGTTTATGTATGCATGCATGTACTTTTATTCAATCATACTCATGTTATTTAGTTAGTATTGTGCATACATATGAACCTATGTATTTCAGCCTACCTCATTAAGCATACCAGTACATTCAAAATACTGACGCATGCTTTTTGCGCTATGATGTCTGATATCATAGATTAAGATGCGTGGGCTCCAGAGCATCCTTAGTGGTTCAGATGTTTAGATTTTAGAGTAGTGGTGAGTCCTTATAGTTCGAGGAAATAATTATTATTTTTAGTATTTCAGTATTATTTTTAGTAGTCAGAGTTAGTTGGGGACTTGTCCCTTCAACTCCACAGTTTAGACAATTTACAAATTTTTCATACGAGAGTATTTTTAGACAGTTGTTTAGTTTTATAGTACTTATTTTAAGTTTTGGTATTTTGATACCACATTCAGATTTATTTATAATTTGAACCGTATGGCATATATTTTTGCCTATTTTTGCAATTATTATAGTATTTATTACGAAGTTATTGCAGCAAGTACTAGTTATGGGTTAGTTTTTGGTCCTTTAATATTATGAGCATTCGTGTAGTGGCCAACTGCTATTCTAACCAAACCAATCGCCAATACTGTTGCAGCCAGGATTTGGGAAACCACTCTAATAAATCCTCCTTTATTCTCAGATTCTGAGTATGAATAGGATCCACAGGACTTCTTCGATCAGGTTTAGAAAGTCACAACTATCATGGGAGTGACTTCCATTGAGAGTGCTGAGTTTGCCGCCTATTAGCTACAAGATGTAGCCTATAGTTTTTTAAGTAGTGGAAGGTAGGCAAGGGTGCAAATGTAGAGCCCATAGAATAGGAAGAGTTTGATATAGCCTTATTAGATAGATTCTTCCCTTTAGAGCTGAAAGAAGCCAAGGTGTTAAAGTTCATCAAACTCAGGCAAGGTAGTATGAGTGTGAAAGTGTATTCCCTCAAGTTTACTCAGTTATCCAGGTATGATCCCCATGTACTAGTAGACAATAGATCAAGAATTAGTAAGTTAATGTCTGGGGTATTGGGTAGAGTACAGGACTACGATATTGATTAGGGAGATGTACATATCTAGGCTTATGGTCCATGCTCAATAGATTAAGGAATAGAGACTTAAAAAGATGGAGAGAGAAAATAAGAGAGCTATTATAGGTAGCTTTAGTTTTTCCCAGCGAAAGTCAGGGGGTGGTAATTTTTCTTAGTTTAGTCAGAAGTTTTCAGCCCTATTTACATCTTTAGCTAGTACACCAACACCAGGGTTTAGGAATGATAGTCATGATAGGGCACCAGGCTCCAAAACCCAGAGTAGTACAAGTGATGTTCATACTAATCCGCTTTGTAAAGAAAATGGTAGGAATCATAAGGGCATATGTAGAGCTGGCTGTGATGCTTTTTTTTAGATGTGGTGAGTCAAGTCATAGAGTTTAAGACTATCCTAATACTGGTCTATGAAGTCAGCACAGTTGTCCTTTAGCTCAGTTCGGTCACTCGAATCAGTAGGGTGCCTCTTCCAGTGCTACCAGTGGGCAACGCCCAAATAGAATCTATGCTCTTTAGTCTCGATAGGATCAAGAAAGTTCTCTTGATGTGGTCACTGGTACATTACAAATTTCCCATTTGTATGTTTACACTTTGCAAGATCAAGGAGCTTCTTTGTCCTTTGTTATTCCATATGTAGCAGTTGATTTCAGAGTCAGTCCTAAAATTCTAGCAGAGCCTTTCTCAGCCTCAACCCCAGTAGGTCAATGTAACATAGCTCGATGGGTATACATGAACTGTGCCATTATGACATCTCAGGAAGTCAGGCTTCCAGATTTCTGTAGTAATATTAATATGTATACAAAAGTAATAGGTGGGAATAATTCCCTACTCGTCTTTACCTTCGTTTAAAGTTTTATACTTCACTCATCACGATACCTACCTATGTTTTACGTCTCAGCTCTATAAATACAACTTATATTTACACACTTTCCATAGAATTATGTACGTTTAAAGTTCTTAGTCCAAGGAGTTGCAGTTCACTCAGTAGTACAAATTATGTTTTGTGAACATGGGAGTTCTAAAACTCAGGTCAAATAGTCGAAGTAAGTTAGGGACTTATCTCATCAACTCTACATTTCAGATTGTTTAGAGGCTTTTCAGGCTTGAGTATATTCGGACAGCTGTTCAGTTTTATAGTATATGTATTATGTTTTGGCATTTTAAAACCGCATTCAGATTTATTTATAGATTTGAACCTTATGGCATATGTTTCTGCTTATTTCCATAATCATTATAGTATTTATTACAAAGTTTTTGCAGTAGGTACCAATCAGGTGTTAGCTTGTGGTCCTTTAGTATTATGAGCACCAGTAGCGTTCGGGGTACAGAAGCAGGGCTTTACAAACTTGGTATCAAAGATTAAGGTTTAACAGTGTCTTAGGAAGTCTAACAGTCACATCTTTTAAAGTCTTGGGCATAGGTGTGTTGCGCGCCAGACATATGGATAAGAGGCTATGAGATGTTTTAGGAAAAGTTTCCCTTCTTTCAGTATTTATGTGGTGCCAGTGAACATGAGATCCAGTAAATTCTCAGTCTAATCCACTTCTTCCTTTCGCTTACAGAACATGCCTCCCAAAAGGACTAACCAAAAAAGACTCAAAAATCAATCAGCACCTCATCCTTTTCTGTAGATCCACTTGATGAGTATGTCTCTCATACAGAATTCAGGGATGTATTTACTACTCTAGCCAATTTAGTCACAACTCAAAATAAACGACCATCTACTATTTTGACCAACCCAGTGGCTAATATTGCTGCAACCAGGATTGAGGACTTTACTCAAATGAATACACCTTTATTATCAGGTTCTAAGTCTAAAGAGAATTCACAGGAGTTCCTTAATAAGGTTCAAAAAGTCACAAGTATCATGGGGGTGACTTCCAGTGAGAGTGCTAAGTTAGCCACCTATCAGCTACAAGATATAGGCCATATATGGTTTAAGAAGTTGAAGGTAGAAAATGGTGCAAATGCAGAGCCCGTAGAATGGGAAGAGTTTGCTATGGCCTTCTTAGATAGATTCTTCCCCTTAGATCTGAATGAAGCCAAGGTATTATAGTTCATCAATCTCAGGAACGGTAGTAAGAGTGTGAAGGAGTATTCCCTCAAGTTTACTTAGTTAGCCAGGTCTGCTCCCTATGTACTAGCAGACAATAGATCCAGAATAAGCAAGTTTATGTCTGGGGTATTGGGTAGAGTTGTTAAGGAGTGCAGGACTGCAATGTTTATTAGGTAGATCGGTATATCTAGGCTTATGGTCCATGCTCAACAGATTGAGGGACAAAAACTTAAGAGGAATGACAGAGAAACTAGGAGAGCCATAATGGGTAGCTATAGTTTTGCCCATCCAAGGTCAGAGGGTGGTAACCCTTTTCGATGTTGTCAGAAGTTTTAAGCCTCAGTTCTATCTTTATCTAGCACACCAGTATCAAGGTTCAAGAATGAAAATCATGATGGGGCACCAGGCTCCAAAACCCAGAGAAGTGTAAGCGGTGTTCGTACTAATTTACTTTGGGAACAATGTCGTAAGAATCATAAGGGCATACAGAGAGCCGACAATGATTTGTGTTTTGGATATGATGAGTTATGTCATAGATTCTGAGACTATCCTAAGGCTGGTTTACAAAGTCAGCACAACCGTTCTTTAGCTCAGTCTAGTTGCCCGAATGAGCAGGGTGCAACTTCCAGTGCCGCTAGTAGATAGTGCACAAATAGATTTATGCTCTTCAGTCCCAATAGGATTAGGAAAGTTCTCCGGATGTGGTCACTAGTATGTTACAAGTTTTCTATTTGCATGTTTACATTATTAGATCCAGGAGCTTCTTTGTCCTTTGTTATTCCATATATAGCAGTTGATTTTGGAGTTAGTCCAAAAATTCTAGCATAGCCTTTCTCAGCCTCAAGCCTAGTGGGTCAGTCTATCATATCCCGATGGGTATATAAAAACTATCCGGTTATGATATCTCAAGAAGTCAGGCTTCTAGATTTCTGTAGTAATATTAGTATGTGTAGAAAAGTAATGGGTGGGAATGATGCCTTACCCATCTTTACCTCAATTCGAAGTTTTATACTTTTAGTCATCATGATACCTACACGTGTTTTACGTATCATCTTTGTGAACACAACTTATATTCACGCCATTTCCATAGAATTGTGTGCTTTTCCAATTCTTAGTCCAATGAGTTCCAGTTTACCCAGTAGTATGAATCATTTTTTGTGAACATGGGAGTTCCAAACTCAGGTGATGTGGCTTATAACTTCTTTACTCATGCCTTATAGTTTGTTCAGTCCTAGTTACTGTCTGAACCGTAGTCTGAGTTACACTCTTAGTTATAGTTTCAGTCTAAGTCCAGTAATCAGATCAGAGACTCAGTTCAGTTTCAAGTTTACTTGGCCAGAGCATACAGTTATTAGTTATTCATTTATTAGTCTTTTAGTACCTCAGTTTACAAACTATTTTAGAACCATGTTATATGCTTGGTCTTGCATTCTCAAATAATACAGTTCTTATGTATTCATGTTCAATTATGTCATGTTACTCAGTCATTCCCTTCCTCTTATGCATGATACTCTACAGTTTCAATCTAGTTATTTAGACTAAGTATAGTTCAGCCTTGCAGACCCACTATTCAGCTATCTGTCATTTAGTTAATTAGATAAGTTAGTATGCTTAGGCATTTATGCACAGCGCCCATACAAATATTTTCTAGTAGTCCCAAGTGAAGTGTCATACTAAAGTGGAGAGTATAGATGAGAGAGTATTCAACTGATACATCTAAGCTTGAAAACTTGTAGTTGTCGTGCATAAGTCTTAGTCACTCTATCTTAGATGATGATTTGTAGGCCTCACCTTATATTATATAATTCTAGCCACATTGAAATGTCTTATTAAGATAATTTAAAGCTCTCCTTACTCCCTAAAGTTCCAATTGAAAATTAGTTTTCTATAAGAGTTAGTCCGCAAGGCAAGTGATTCAGTTTAGTAGTTAGAAAAATAAATTTGTGTGGTGTGGTTTTCCATTTTTCCATCTAGTCGCACTATCCGAAGTCTCATGAGTGTAACTATTCTAGGATGGACCAACCAGGTAGTTCCATGTTCAACTCCACTCATGTATCATGCCCCAGTTTAAGGCCCCAGATATTCTATCATGATTCAGTTCATAGGTGCCTTGTACATCGCCCTAGTTTTCCTCAGTATCTCAGCCAAGTTAGTATACTTTGGGGCACATAATGTCCTAAGGGGGAGATGCACTATAACCCTGAGCTTTCATGACCTAAACCTCCCAATTCTCTTCATATAACAAATCCAGTTTGGAGTAATGGGTACTCATAAGTTGAATCTCAGGTTCTAATCTCAGCCGTAAGCCATGTATTCAAGGGGATCATTTCAGTTCATGATTTACGGTTCATGAATCGTGTTCCAGTGTCTTTCCTATTCTCATGTTCCTATTCATGCGAACTCCAAAAATGATCTTGGGTTCATCGGAATATTTTAGTTTAAGTAATAGTTTTTCCTTGAACTTACTCAGTTCCATGTTCAGATTACCTTTACAAGCTTGTTATAAGGTACCAATGCATATTTTGTCAAACGCTCATGACTCAGTCCAGGCATGTATCCATGCATCAGATATGCATATTCAGTATATATATATGATAAAATCAGCTCATCAGTATTCCTAGTTCTTACTCATGCATCAGATATGAATGTTCAGTATGAAATCTAGTATATCAGTAATATCAGTTATGAAATTATGTTTTAGTTGTGCATGTCTAGTGTCTAAATTCAGTATACCAGTATTCCCATCTTAGTCTATCTCATTCGAGGATGAATGTTTCCCAAGGGGGGGATATTATAAAACCCCGCAAAATTTCTAGTTTAATTCAGTCTTTTATGCTTGTTAAGGGGTCTCAGACTAAGAATATATTAGCTAAGTTTTCAGACTTAGTTCCATTTTAGTATTCGAAAGTTGGAATTCATATTTCGAGACCTTTACATCCAATAAATGTTGATGTTAGAGTTAATTCATGATCAAAAAGGTCAATAGATATTCCGAGACAAGTTTCAGGATTTTTGGATCTTAGTTAGACCATGTTTTAGTACCAAAAATAGTGGGTCAATGCGATCTTGATGCGTCACATCAACCATTCAGTCGATAAGTTAGTTTTTCCCTAGCATTAGTGAAAATTCTAATCAACCGACGCAGACTCGATGCATCGCGTTTCCTATAGAGTTGATGCCAGTGATGCGACGCATCGACCTGCGCATCGGTAACATAGTTTATAGGAACTAAAGGGCCACGTCCTTAGGGTTAATTAGCTCTTCTTCTTACGTGCTTCAGCCCCCAAAACATGAAATTAAACCCTTTAAAGAGTAATTATACTCATTCATTCTCAAAATTTCTCAAGAACAAAACCCTAGGTATTCAAATTTCAAATCAAGAACTCTAGAACTCACCATTAATCTCTTAGAATTCATAAACTAAGCTATGTAAAGTGTTCATCCAAAGTTCCCTTCCACCCTTGGAGTTCAAGAAACTATTTTTAAACTTCAATTTTATGGATTTCATGAATTCCATGCTAGGTTTGATTATGTTCATGTTTATAATGATTAATTGGGATTGTAATCCATGTTTTATGGTACGTTTCATGTCAGGTTAACTTATATTTTTGTAATATCATGAGAATCTATTTAAAACTCTTAAAATTGCCAATGGGGATTTGAATTATGATGTCTGCTTATTTTTTAGTGTTATGTTCATATGTATGCTCTCCAAGTGCTTGATGAATTACTCATGTGAACTAATAAAGGAAAGAAATCATGTCATGCTAGCTTATTTTCAAGTAATGCCATGTAAGAGTTTGAAAAGATGTCTCTATTGATGGATTATAAATTCAATGTGCATACTTATGTTAAGCAAGATCATATGATGCTTTATTTTTATGCTATCGAGTCCTGGGGGTATTTAATACCCAACAATTATTAAAGAATCTCAGTAGTGAATCAATCAGTAGAACTCAGATAGTTATAGAAACCCAGGAAATCTTAGTGGTATTTGTAATTCAATCACCGGACTCGGTGTAGACCTCAATATTACTTTGTGCTTAGTTAGTTAACATAATTCAGTAGTATTCTATCAGTCCCCAAAACATAGTGAACTCAGTTTAGTTCAATTAAATAGTAATATCATTAAAAATTAAGTCCAGTCTAGTATAGACTAGAAATCAGTGCAGTGATTGTTCAAATTGGAGTAGGATTCATCACCGAGCGAACCCATGGATGAGGGTCATTTCTGTCAACAGAGGGTTTGACCATTAGTAGCAATCCTTGCGTTAAAGAACTACGAAGACAGCGTAGGTTGAGATATATTTTTGCCAAATACTATGAGGGTTGATATATCTCATTTGAGTTTTCTTACAAGTGAGGGTTGGTGGAAGAGCTTCCTTTCAAGAGGGTTAACTAACACCTTGTCCTTACCCGTTGCATGGTATTAACACCCTTCCAATTGGGGTTACAAGTTAGACCTTAGATAGATTAAAGAGGGGTATGTCAGTTAGATGATTACCTCCCACAATCTCAGTTTCAGTCTCAGTCTCAGAATAGAACTTAGTTTTGTTCTACAGATTCAGGACTATAAGATATAGTCACTCATTTCAGTACAGAACGTATTATAGTTTCTTGAAATTTATGATTGTCAAATATAGTCATTCAGATAATTAGTAATAGAATATCAATAAACTCAGATATCAGTTATTAGTATTCAGACTCAATACTTAGTATTATCACGATCTGAGTCGCAGTCTATGTATTTGTGCATGTACTCTTATTCATTCAAAATCATGTTATTCAATTAGTATTGTTCATGCATATGAACCCATGCATTTAAACCTACCTCACTAAGAATACTAGTACATTCAAAGTACTGACGCATACTTTTTGCGCTATGATGTCTTAAATCATAGGTTCAGATGCATGGACTCCAGAGCACCCTTAGGAGTTTACATCTTCAGCTTTCAGAGTAGTGGTGAGTCCTCTTATTTCTAGGACATGCTAGTTATTTTTAGTATGTCAGCATATTTTCAGTAGTCGGAGTTAGTTGGAAACTTGTCCCATGAACTCCATAGTTCAGACAGTTTAGAGTGTTTTCAGACTAGCGTATTATAAGAAAGTTGTTCAATTTTACTATACTTATATTCAGTTTTGATATTTTGATACCACATTCAGATTTATTTACAAATTTAAACCTTATGGCATATGTTTTCCCCTATTTTTTCAATCATTATAGTATTTATTACAAAGTTATTGCAGCAGGTACCAGTCATGGGTTAGCTTGTGGTCCTTCGGGATTATGAGCACCGTATAGCATCCGGGGTACAGACCCAAGGTGTTACACGCACGAACTAGATATATCATAGGAGTTGGAAGTTCCCAAGGACCGTTATCTCTCCACTATTCATATTTACAAGTGTACTTAGGGGATTCTCATTTACCCCATAAGTATCATATATTATCTTCATGACCAATCCTCATGCGGCAAACATAAGTTTCAAGTGTCCACCCATTGGACTCACACCTTCATGGATAGATATCACACCCTGCCATTATTGCCCAATTAAAACCATTACCACATAACTAACCACCATTCAATTTATTATTAACCAAGGTTATTAGTAATGCTGTCATCATACCAACTATAACATGCAAGACATGTCCTTCACTATCCTTTTTACAAAAAAGGGATTCCTATGTACCCTTAGATTACATTATTAAGTTAACTTGGGGGAATCCCATGTATCCCAAAAGTATAGTTCATTACTTAGTTATCTTAGGGATTCCTTTGTACCCCGCAAGGATTTTAGTTGGACTAACCATAACTATCAAGAACTTACCATTTAACCATCCCAATTTATTTAAACTATATATACTAATTAGGGTTCCATTACCAAGTTATACTAGGCAATAGTTCCCTTAAAAGTTCAACAATACAGTAAAAACATTCTCATAGTCATTTTATCAAACACATTAGGCGCATAGAGTTTCGAAAACAAGAACCAATTACCAATTAACCATCCCAATGCAACCATGTAACCAAATTATCATTAAAACATGCAAATCTATAATTAAAACATAGGAAATCCATAACCAAGGATTTATAACCAAAACCCCCAACATATATTTGAAAACCCAAAACTATACAACAATTATGCCGTGAAAACAATTCATAAAATATGCCTTTAGTTGGAACTATCAATGGGGTCCCAAGGAGTTATAAGGGGAAATGCCCAGAATACCCACAACTTAAATTGTATTAATTTCCTATAGGGGGTACGACTTCACTATACCACCCATACCCTATCATATGAGTGGTACCCACCACACATACGATAGGGATACCTTTGATCCCACAATATTGTCCAACATACAACTAGCAAGCCCCATTTATATCCAAGGGTATGACAAGTACCCTTAACCCATACCCATATTAGAACTAAGAAGGGTTGACACTATCCAACATGCAAGTTGAACAATTCAACTCGTACCCCATCTCACGACCCATTGTGAGCCACTCATACTCAGATCTAAGTTACTTTTCTAAGTTTCATATTAGGTTGAGAAAAACCCAACCATACGACCAATCACACACAATACTACTCATACCTACCCAAGTCGTACATATTCTAAAAACACAACTATATAACACCACCTAATACTGGATAAAATATGACTAGACCATACTAATCGTACCTTACCATATGACTAGTACCCCAACTCGTATGATGTCCAGAAGCTAAAAAAACAAGGAACATTTCTAAGGTGAAAGACCCAGGGTGTTTCAATGCAGCTATTACTTGCGGTCCAAAAACTTGGCACAGTTACAAACCACAGGTATCAGGAGAAAAAATCTTGTAAGTTCAGTACTTACGATTTTGCATTTCTGGCACTTTCTTTGCCTATATACAGTTCATAGGTCTTACATGTGGCGACATGGTGACTTGGTAAGTGTTGGAAGTCATTTTTTAAGCTCTTCTTTGATACTCAAAAATGATTTGATCATGAACAAGCTGGAAAACATCTCATGTGAATAATTTCTCTAAAAAGTATCCAAAAGAACCCTTTTCACAAATATATCATCCAAAACATGATTTCCTGCAAAGCATACCAAAAATAAATTATATCTAACAAAATTACCTTAGAAACATGCATATTTTCCTTCTTATAAGCATCAAAAGTAGTGTATTTCTTTAGCACATCAGAACTATAGCCAGACTAATAAAGGATCAAAGAGTCAAACCTTGGTCTACGACTACACCCAATGACTCATAGTTAGACGTAATGAGTTATTTGGTAAAAAGTCATAGTGATAACAGAATATAACAAGAATCCCAAGATCCTCGATTACAAATAAGGCAATGACTAGTAACTAGTCGTAATAAGTCATGATGTGAGTCATAACAACTTTGAACATGTTTCCTGCATATTTTTCTAATGACTTTTATGTCTTTTTCAACTCCCCTAAAAATTAAAGCCATGTTGTTTTTGCTTTACAAGGGGTCTGTTAAAAGACCCCTAAACCCTAAATCATAATAATTATGAATTTCATCCAAGAAGAATTAGTGAGGCAATTCCTTTCTATCTCAAGAAAGAACTAGGGTTCTTCAAGAAAGTCCAATTCTTAAGAAGATTTCTTCAAGGCTTCTACTTCAGCTATGCGGGATATTCAATAATGGGATCCTTTCACCCATTGAGTCCCAAATCTCTCAAAATTTCTTTATTTTTAATTATTTTTTTGTCTAAGGTTCCATGGGAAGTGTGAATTTTATAATTTATTCAGTTAAACACTAAATTTCCTCCATGAAAACATACTCTTCATGATAATTGTTTTTTCATAACTTTGATAATGCAAATGTCTACATCATTCTTAACTATCAAGAGATTGAGAGTAATTGATGATTTTCTCATATTATGGTTTATTCAATATTGTCAAGATAAGTCTGTATTAGATAGTTCTTATGGGTTATGAACACCTGATACCTAGATATTCATATATGTCATAAATGTCGGGTTATAAGTCATTTAGAGAATACTTGTATCATTAATTCAGAATACTAAAATGTTAAGTATTTGTCAGTATTAGTCATGTTAAGGATTCAGTTTAGTTGTAGTTGGATTTATCACTGAGCGATCCTAAGGATGAAGGATCACCCACCAGTAAAAGACTAAGACCTTAAGTAGAAGTCCTTAAGTTATAGAACTACATAGCAAGCGTAGGTTATGAGAGGTTACCCACCAGTTAAGGACTGACTCTCTCTTAGGGGTTACCCTTTAGTAGAGGACTGATATCCTAGTCTATTGGGACATCATATTAGTTGATCCACACAGCCAGTGTTGGTACCTATGGCAAGGTACTAACACTCTTCTAACTAGGGTTAAGAGTTTGACCTCGACTAGCTCAAATTGGGGTATGTCAGTTATATGATAGCTACCATAGTCTCAATTCAATATTATGATTATATCAGTTCAGGTTTTTATGCCCAAGTGTCCATATATAAGTTATTCAGTTATCTAAATCATTTATTTAAATGTTATACTTAATCGTATGATAGCTCCCAAGCACACATACAAGTGTACGTTTTCTACCAATTATTAAAGTGGCCTTCTAAAAGGATAAATAAAATCCCACAGTGACTTGTGTTAAAAAAACTATCCAATTCTCGTTTAACGATCGAGAAAAATAAACAAGAAGGTTTTAGAATTCAAAAGTAAAAAAAAAACTAAACCAATGCAGAAAATTTGTGACTTAGTACAATAAATAGACAGAAGCCCAAGGTTAAGGCTTATGAATAGTCATACTACATTATTGCACTTCATTCATTAACTTTCTTATCTTGGTTGTTGATTCTTAGGGTTAATTGCATGATCATGGTATTCCAAGCTCTAATCGTTTAACTAACTTGGACAATACAACTACATCATTGAGTGGAGATGTAATAATCCAATTGAGTGATTTAAGCTATCATCCTATGTGTGAATCAAGTAAGGATTCTAAGTACATCTCTTTCCTAGACACTAATTTGAATTCTTTAGTTTATAAAACAATACACACTATACTTCATTTATCCTCATATTTTATCTTCCTATTCCCTCTCACGTGAACACAAGGTTGACAATAAATATATTCTAAGGGTAGATACTTCTTAAAATAGTTAAGACAAGGATAAATAAGAAACCACAGTGATATGTAACTCAAACAAACTTAATTCAAAATAAAAGTAGTCATGATATTGGACTTAACCCCAAAAAGAGAGTTTAACCTCTAATGGGAATATTCAGCATACTATCCTTTGTATTGACGATACAAACCATCAAGAAACTAGATTAAAGAATGATAAAACCTAAAAAGAAGTTGTGGTAGCCTCCAATATCTTCTAAGGATATCCAAAAGTGTATAATACTATTTACAAAGATGTATTTATTGTTGAAAAGTAGTCCCAATCCGTGTAGGATGGAATTTTCACTTCTTTCCATGTGTGAATTGTTCCACGCATCGCACTAGTTGGAAACGGAAGTTGAAGTTGCGTCGTGAGGCTTAAAAATAGGTATGGAGGTCGCGATGTGCTCTCATTATAAGAGATCACTGATTTAGGTCCCTTTTGTCTATTTTGGTTTGTTGCATGATCCTTTAGAGCTTTCCATGCACCATCACTCACCCTGGACATTCGAAGTGTCAAAATTGAATCCAAGTGGTGTATTGTGCTTCTATTGATCCATTCCAATCCTTTTTGAGTTGTTTCTACTTGATTTGAAGCTTGTATATCCTTCATATTTCATCATAATGCATCAACCAAGAATCCTATAGAATCAAACACAATTTATTTAGAATTCAAAACAAGACAACATTCTTGACGGTAAACTAGAAACACGATCTTAGCATAGGCTAATTAATTCACATTGATCTTAAGTTTATTGTTTTGGCACTTATCTTTATCCAATTGACCTTTGAACATTATAAATAAGTTGTTACACATATAAATACACTATTAAATCATTTGGAACTCATTTAACACATTAGAATCCATTGAGATATACAAGAGAAGTACCTAGCTCAAGCTAGTAAAACTAGTTTACCCGAATGAGGTCTAAATGATCCATTTAAACCTAAAATTATTTTAAAACACCTTTAACCATTGTAAGCAGATAATTGGACACTTAAATGATTATTTGTATCATTATCAACACATATAGCACATGAATCATCCTCAAAATAAGGCTAAATAAGCTAAAATAGTAACACTAGAATGCATAAATACACCCAACATCATCGTACATTTGATATTTCATGTTCATGTATTCATGATCAGTATATAATCATACCAAGTGTTCTTTATATTGAATACCATAACATTAAAAGTATTGACCACAAAGATTTTTTTGTTGTATGTTTTCATATAACATAGGTTCTATGCTCAGTTCCCCAACTATAATAAGATATTTTGTGTTCCACTTAGCTACAAAATTTGTGAGTTCTCATATAATAAGGAATAATTATATTATTTTTCATGCTTACCTATATTTCAATTCATACTTATTTTGTTAGTCTAAGTTTGTTGGGGACCTATCTGAACAACTCATCATATTTAGAGGATTTCAGACAATCAGGTAGTTAGTTATGTTTTTTTAGACTCCTTTGTTTTTGAATTGACTATTTAAAAATGTATTAAATGACTTTCCCATAATATTTTGTTACCTTTCTTTCAGTATTTACAGCTTGTGCCAGATCATAGGTTAGCTTTGGATCACTTGTGGCCTTCAGCATCGTGTTACAACTAGGGGTAGTCTTAAGTCATGACAATCATGGAATCAAAGAACAAGATTTAAAGTGTCCTAGGGTGTCTGAAAGCCTCATTAAGTAGAGTCTTGGTCATTAGTGTGAAGCATGCTACACTTATGTGTGAGAGACTACAAGACGTTTTAGGAAAGTTTTCATTCTTTCAGTATTCTTATTGTGTTATGGGGCATTAGCTCTAGTAAAATTTTTCTTCTAACTCTTCGCCTATTATTTATCGAAAACTCCTCCTAGAAGGGCTGATAAAAGGAGAAATGGGGACCATCTTGGACCACCTATTCCCAAAGACCCTCGAAATGAGAAAATCTCCTTTGCCAAATTTAGGGTTGCTTTCATAGTTTTTTCCAAGTATATGGCTTCGTAAAATAACCAGTAGGCTATTGATCTTTCCAATACTATAGTTAACACGACAATAGCCAGAATATGGGATTTCAATCGGATGAACCCTCCAACTTTATTTTATTCCATGTTTAAGGAGGATCCATAAGAGTTTATTAATTGTGTGTAGAAATTGAATTATATCATGGGTGTCACTTCTAGAGTGTGTTACAAGGTTGTCTCACACTTGGGTAAAGTGGTGTAAGAAAGATAGAGGCATCGATGCGAGTGTTGTAGTGTAGGATGAGTTTTCTAATGCTTTACTATACAAATTCTTCCTACTCGAGTAGAGGGAAGCCAAAGTGTAGAATTTAACTAATTTGTATTAGGGTAGCATGTGTGTCAAAGGGTATTTACTCAAGTTCACCTAGTTAGCAAGGTATGCTCTGACTAAGGTGGATGATTTAAGGTCCTGAATGAGTAAGTTTCTATTTGGAATTGTTGATGATGTGTTCAAGGTGTACAGAACCATGATGTTGATTAATAATATGGACTTTTCAATATTAATGGTTCATGCTTAGCAAATTAGGAAGGAGAAGTTTAAGAAGATTTAAAGAGAGAATAAATAGCTAGAACATGTTGCTTCAACATCTCGAGCAAAGTTTATATGGTAAAAATTATTCTCATTACTGCCAGAAATCTTATCCCTATACCCATCTTCTGTTAGTGCTCAAGTTCATAATTTCAGACAAGGCAGTTAGGATAGAGAACTAGGCTCTAAGTCCTAGAGTAGTATGAATAGTATTTGCACTAACCACATCGGCAAAAAGTATGGTAGGATCCATAAGGGTGAGTTTATGCATGTAAGTTATATTTATTTTGGGTGTGGAAATCTAGGCCACATAATCAGGGATTGCTTAGTGGTTGCATAGAAGGGTAAAGATTTTAATTCGCAGGGTAAGGCTAGTTCTTTAGAAGAACAAGAATTTCGGCGGACTAAGTAGGGTGCCACTTCTAGAGCAACCATTGGCCAACATCATAATTGACTATATGCCCTTCAATCTCGACAGGATCAGGAAGGTTCTCCTAATGTGGTAACGGGTACATTGCAAGTCTTCCACTTACATTTTTATCGATTATTGGGTCCCAGAGCCACACTATCCTTCGTTATATTATTCGGTCCCAGAGCCATACTATCCTTCGTTATTCCCTCTATAGTTGTATAATTTAGTGTCAACCTAAAATTTTGGTCAAGCCCTTCTCAGTGTCTACTCCAGTCGGTACTGCTATTTTAGCCAGACTGGTGAAATTGCCTGGTTACAGTATTCTCAGAAAGTTACGTCAGTTGACCTCTTAGAGTTAGAGATGACCAATTAGATGTCATTCTTGGAATATATTTTCTCCATAAATTCTATGTATCAGTTTACTGCATAAACATAATAGTTCAACTTCAATTCCGAAATGAGTAAGTACTAGAATGGAAGGGTAGTACCTCAGTCCCTATAGATTGGTTTATATCTTTCCTTAAGGTAGGGAAAATGATTTCTAAGTGGTTTATCTATCATCTCCTCCAAGTAAAGGGCTCAAGTTTAGAAATCCTATGTCATAAGTTTGTTAAAGTAGTAAATGGATTCGTATAAGTACTTCCTAAAAATCTTCCTAGAGTTTCTCTTAAGAGGGAAATAAACTTTTAAATAAATCTTCATCTATCCACCAAATCTATTTCAATTCCACCTTACATAATGGCTCAAGATGAACTTAAAGAATTGAAAGAGTAGTAAAAAGATCTATTAGATAAGTTTTTCATCAGTCCTAGTATTTCCCCAAAGGGTTCTCTAGTGCACTTCGTGCGCAAGGAAGATAGTTCACTCAGAATGTGCATCGACAAACGTTAGTTGAAAAAACTCACAATAAAAAATAAGTAACCTATCCCCTGTATTGATGACTTTTTTTACCAACTTCAGGAATTAAATTATTTCTCTAAGATAGGCCTAAGATACGTCTGTCATTATCTTAAAGTCAGAGAATTTGACATTCTAAAGAAAACCTTTAGAACTCGATATGGTCTCTTAAAATTTGTAGTTATATTTATTAGACTAACGAATGCTCCTGAAACTTTTACGGACTTGATGAACAAATTACTCAAGTAGTACTTGGGCATATTCATGATACACTTCGTAGATGACATCTTTGTCTATTCTCATAAGGAAGTTATCATGCAGACCATTCGAGGATTGTTTTGTAGACCCATAAGAATCATCAACTATTCACCAAGTTTAGCAAATGCAAATTCTAGTAGAAATAAATAGCTTTCCTCGGTCACATTATTTTCGGTGAAGGCATTCAACTTGATCCAAAAAATACCAAAGTAGTGAGGAACTTGCCTAGACCCATATCTCTATCAGACATAAGGAGTTTTTTGGGTTTGGCAAGTTACAACAAATGATTTGTGAAAGTATTTTCATCTATTGCCACTATCATGTCCTGAATGATATAGATTAAAGTTATGTTTTAGCGGTTAGATTCCTATGAGTAAATTTTTCAAGAGATGCAAACTCGTCTTACTTCTACTTTGCTATTAACTTTACCTAAATTTTTAGATGGGTTTGTAGTTTATTATAACGCTTCCTAGGTTAGTATGAGTATGTGTACATGCAGCGAGGTAAGGTCATAGCCTATGCCTCTAAAAAGCTTAAACCCCATGAAAAGATCTACTTGACTCATGATCATGAGTTGGCGACACTCATTTTTGCCTTAAAGATTTAGAGGGATTACCTCTATGGTGTACATGTAGATGTGTTTGTTGTTCTCAAGTCTTGCAGTATGTATTAACATAGAAAGAACAAAATATTTGCTTGAAAAGATACCTTAAATTATTGAAAGCCTATGATATGAGTGTGTTGTATCACTTGGGTAAGGCTAATATTGTGGCTGATGCCCGTTAGCAAGATGCATATGTGAAGTGTTACCCATGTTTGGGATGATAATAAGGAGTTAGTTTGAGAGGTTCATCAGTTGCCTAGATTGGGTGTTTGGTTGGTTAATTCAGCCAAAGGTAGTGTTTGGGATAGAAATAGTTTGGAATCTTCCTTGGTTTTTGAGGTGAAGGAACGGCAAGATAGAGAACCCATTTAGCTAAACTTAAAGGTGGCAGTCTGGAATCTGTTGTTTGAGGTGATATACTAAGTCGGAGATAGTGTTATTCATTGTTATAGTAGGCTATATGTTCAAAATATGTATGTTTGAGACATCGAATACTAGCTGAGGGTCATGGTTCCCGATATTCAATTCACCCAGGAGCAACCAAGATATACCACAATTTGCTAGAAGTCATTTGGTGAAATAGAATAAATAAGGATATTGTTAATTTTTTTCTAATTGTTCAAATTTTTAGTAGGTTAAGGTTAGGCATGCTATGCTTTAGGAGTTTAGCATACCCACTTGGAAGTGGAAAGTGGTGAGTATGGATTTTCTTACAGGATTACCTTGTATGCATCATCAACAAGATTCGATCTGGTTCATCATGGATAGGTTGAAAAAGTTAGCCCATTTCATGCCAATTCATATTTTATACATTAGAAGATTATGCTAGACTCTATCTCACGGAGTCGGTAAAGTTGTATGGGCTTTGATTGACAATTATTTCAGATAGAGGTACTTAGTTTACATCTTATTTTTGGAGTGCTTTTAAGAAGGGTATTGATACCCAAGTTTATCTCAGTATAACTTTCCACCCATTGATAGATGGTCAGACAGAGAGTACCATTCATACTATAGAGGACATGTTTAGGGATTGCGTTATCGATTTTAAGGGTAGTTGGAATGATCACTTAACTTTGATTTAGTTTGCGTAAAATAATAGCTATCATTCCTGTATTCAGATGGCCCTGTTCGAAGATCTATATAGTAGGAGATTTAGATCCCCTATTGGTTTGTTTGAGGTAGGGAAGGCTGTCTTGGTAGGGCCAGATTTAGTATATGAGTCAATGGAGAATGTTTACCTTTTCAGAGAAAGATTGAAGATAGCCCTAAGGCATCAGAAATACTATGCATATATGGGGAAAAGGGATCTTGAATTTGATGTTAGTGACTTTGTGTATTTGAAAGTTTTGCACATGAAAGGGGTGAAGTGATTTGGTAAGAAGTGGAAGCTTAGTCCCCACTATGTTTCCCATATAGGATCTTGATCCATTTTGGGAAAGTAGCTTATGAGTTAGAGTTGCCAGCTGAGTTAGTATCACTGAACCTAGTATTCCATGTCTCTTTGCTAAAGAAATGCATTGGTGATCCAGCTTCAGTCATTCCTTTAGAAAATATAGGCCTAAAAATAGCCTCTCCTATAAAGAAATACCTAGTGATATTCATTACTGGCAGATTATAGGTTAAGGAATAAAGAATTTGCCTTAGTTAAGATTTTATATAGAAATCATTTCGTTGAGAAATCTACTTGGGAACCATAAGCCGATATGTAAGCCAAGTATCCCTATCTCTTCCTTATGAATTCATATTGATCTTGAGGTAATGGTTCTTTACATTAATTTGCTCATTTTCTATCTCAGTTATGTAACCATCTGTATTTTATAGCATGCATTCACGTGTTCAATTTAATCCATACATCATAATTTCAGATTTCAAATATTTAGTCATGATTTAGCTTCTAAATGTTCTGTGCATGATCTCAGTCTTGATAGCGCCCCATCTCAGTTCGTTTCATTCTAGGACGAATGATACAAATGAAGGATTTTGTAATACCCCAAATTTTTCAAAAGTTAAACCTCTTAGAAGATAGGTCACAATGTTAGCTCTCCGACACTTTAAATATCACCTTAATAGATAGTCATGACTAAGAGTTGCATAAAGTTTCCCTTCAGGACCTAATATACTACAATGACTACGACTTACGAAATGATTTGTGACCACTCATGAGGAGTGATCATGAGTGAGTCATATTTAAAGTAGTATGTAACCAAGAATCCCTTTCAGTTGTTATGAGTCTAGCACATGATTCATAGTCATACCTTACGAGTCATTGTGTTGACCCTGTCCTGACCAATTAAGGATTCAAGAATTAAACTTCAGGATATAACTTAACCAAATGACTCATAGATAGTAATAACAAGTCATTAGGTGGAAAGTCAAAGTCATAATTGAATGTATCCAGAATCCCAAGATCATAGGTTATGACTCAAACCACAACTCATAACAAATCATAAGGTGAGTCATAATGACTTAGAATATGTTTTCCCCCATGTTTTTCAAGGGACTTTTAGATATTTTCCCACCCCCTTATTAGCCAAACCCAACTTGTTTTGGCTTGAGAAGGGGTGGTATAAAAGACCCCAAATCCCCAAATAATAACATAATTATGAATTTCACCCAAGAAGAATCAAAAAAGCTATTTCTTTCTCTCTCAAGCGCAAACTAGTGTTCTTTAAGACAGTCCAATTCTTCAAAAGATTTCTTCAATGCTTTTACTTCAGGTATATGGGATATTAATCAATTAGATACTTTCACCAATTGAGTCCCAAATCTCACCAAATTTCTTTAAGTTTAATTCACTTTTTATCTAGGGTTCCATTAGAAATATGAATTTCATAATTTATTCAGTTAAAATCTCAAGTTCCTCCGTGAAAATATATTACTTCGTGATAATTATGTTTCTATATGTTTGATAATACAAATGTCTACTTCATACTTAACTATCAAGAGATTGAGTGTAAATCATGGTTATTCTCATACTATAGATAATTCTATATGTGTCAAGATTATCCTACATTAGATAGTTCTGGTGGGTTATGAATTCCCGATACCTACATATTCATATATATCATAGATGTAAGGTTACAAGTTCTTCAGAGCATACTTGTATCAATAATTCAGAATACTATCATGTTGATCATATGTCAATACTAGTCATGTTAAGATTCATCAATATTAGTGACAGCTAAGTTGGAAGTTGGACTTAGCACTGAGCGAACCTAGGGATAAACGCTCACCCCCAGTAGAGAACTAAGACCTTTAGTATAAGTCCCAAAGTTCCAAAAATACATAGCCAGCATAGATTATGAAAGGTCACTTGCTAGTTAAGGAATGACACTCTCTTAGGGGTTACTTTTCAGTAGAGGACTGATACCCTTGTCCTTTTTGACATCATATTAGTGCATCCACATAGCTAGTGTTGGTACTGTGTTAAGGTAATGACACCCTTCCAACAAGGGTTACAGGTTAGACCTAGACTAGCTCTAATTGGGGCATGTCAGTTATATAATATCTGCCACAGACTCAATTTAGTATGCAAATTATATCAGTTCAGGTTTGGATAAACAAGTATCTGTATATCAGATATTTAGTAATTTAGATCATCTCAGTGCATGCCAATACTTTATGTTGCATTCGATATTTCATGCTCATGCATTCATGCTCAGTATATACTCATATCATGTAGTATTCATCATGCATACATGTATATTTAAATTACTGACTGCATACTCTATTTTGCACTATGTTTCCTTATAAATTAGGTTTGAATTCTTTGTTCCCTGATCGTACTTAGACAATTTGTGTGCCAATCTACTACAACATGCGCGAGTCCTCATTGGTTGAGGGCTAATTATATTATTTATCATACTTACCAGTATTTCAGTTCATGTTTATTTCTACAACCAAAGATAATTGTGGACCTGTCCCAACAACTCATCGTGTTTAGAGGATTTTAGGCTGTCTGACTGTTTGTTATGTTTTGTATGATGTTTTTCAGGCTCCTTTATTTTTGACTTGACTATTTAAACATTTATTAAATGACTTTAGATTTGTATTTTTGTTACCTTCTTTTAAGTATTTATAGTTTGTTCCTGATCATGGGTTAGCTTGGGGTCACTTGTGGCCTTAAGCACCTTGTTACGACTAGGGGGAAGTCTCAAGTCATGATATCCTATCACAAACCCCCATAACCCAAGGCTTAAAAGGTTCAATCAATGTACAATGCACAATAAGCCAGACTTATCACCCATACCTATGCACCCCTCATAAGGCTGATTGATATAGGCACATACTATTGATAGGCAATGTGAATGTAAGAAGGAATGCCATATATATAATCCATAATACCATAACAAATATAGATACCATAAGTAACCCAACGTATAACCTCACATCACCCATATCTTAATAATTCTCTAGAATTAAATATTGTATATCCATATAATCAACGTCATAACTTTCCTCCAAAATCATACTGGGTATATATAATCAACATCAAAACCATCCTCCAAAATTAAACTGGGTATATGTAATAAACATCGTTATAATTCTCCGGAACTGAACTTAGTAATTGTAATCAATATCATAATCATCTTTTGAAATTGAACTAGGTACATGCTATAAACATCATAATCATCATTCAAAATTGAATTGTGTATATGTAATCAAGATCATCACGTATATAGAAAATATCATGAACAAATTAAGAACATGAATACTATAATCTATCATTGGGTTTTACCCATAATTCATATCATAAATCCCATAATCCTCTCCATTCTACATTAGATAGATATGTATATCGATATATAATAGTTGAACAAACGTAAGTCGTTAAAAAGGAATGGAATCACTCACTATCAAAGAAATAATTAGTATAAAAATTATAGACCAGAATCTATCTTACCCAAAATTTTTAAAACACTATTTTTAATCTCATTGCACATAAATCATCCATTAAGATGGTAAAATTACCATTATGAACAAATTTATTTTTAAGGTGGAAAGTTGGATTTAATCCCTTCATAGGAAAATAGTAGAAACATCATATTTAAGTTGAAATCGTACGATTTACCAATTTAATGATTAGGAATGTACTAAATTTATTCATGTCTTCACCAGTAATCAAACAATGGAACCATAAGTATCAATATATTTATAAACTACAACTACATCCTTAACAAGGATAAACACTTTCTGGATATCTAATAGATATCATAACACAGACTTGGGTCCAATAATGTTTCCAAAATAATTACAACATCATAGTCATAGCCTTTGTCCTATATACATAGTTAGAACCCATAGCAGTAATCATATCTGTATGACATAGAATATCTATGAGGCAAAAAATTTTAATAGGCCATGCATCATAATTTAGGAAATCCTAATCACCATTCATTAATTGATGAATTAATCGCATACTAAAGGATCATTATTCTAAACTCTGCATAACATCCATGAATAAATCTACAAAGGCTAACACTGGTGTTAGCCTAAGGTGGCCCATAGAAACAACCTTTTAATCTTCAAAGTCCATATTTAGGGAATTTATACCCATGACTAGGCTAATGTATCAATAAGGAATCCCTGAATCTAGCATAATTTCATAAGCATTCTATGAATTAGCTCAATTAATGAATAATCAATAGGATTCTATAAATATAATATTCAGTTCGCCTTTCATATCAAAACCCTCATCTAATCCCAAACATCAACATTCAAGAGTAAGCCATGCTTTTTTACACATAATAAATATTAAAATTGATATTCACATCCATTATATAGAACACATTATCTAAAAAAGAATATTAGACATAATCCTACCTCTATGCCGAATCGCAAAGACTTGAATCGTACCTAAATCGTTCGTCTTCACTCCATATCTAGAAATATCGTTATGCTATAAAATCATAATCTATACATCATTAGTAGTAAAACAAGATCCATATTTCCAAATAATGAGTCGAGTTAAATTTTGGGTCAAGAATGAGCCTATGGGGCCCATTAATAGAAACTAAAATTGAGCCTGTCACGAGTTCCATCAAAGGATAAGAAATGTGTGCTTAAGAGTTTAGCACAAACAGAGCACAAATAGAGCCTCAAATCAATCCTTAAAGTTTAGAAATTTAAAGCCCTAATTTCTATGAAATTATCAAGAAATTGAATGAGACTTACTATGAATTTGAAGGAAAATCATGGAATACTTGTTAATCAAGCTCTCTAAATTATCTGCAAGCTTAATCACAATCTTTGCCTCTCCTTTAGGGTTTATATATCTCAAGACTTAGGTGAATAAGAGGAAAAAGGAGTTTAATATAGGATATTTATGCCCAGACAAGGCATTTGGGCATCATTACCATTATTGAGGTATAAAAATTTCACCATATTGATACTGCCCATGCGAATCACGATCATGACCAAACCCTTACGATTTCAATTATAAGCCTGCAAATGAAAATTATGATCATGATTTAAGCATCATGATCGCATTATTATCCTACCAATGGTATCGCGATCGTGATACTATGGCTCGTATTCAAGATGACACCAAAAATTTTAGATACATATGAGACTTGGAATCTCATATACGGAAAAACCTCGAGATTCATTCGGAATCTCATATATGCAAATGAACTATGTAACTATACAAAATTTGACATTTGGGAATTAATGGAACCATAAAAAATTTTATCCGAGATTATTTTGACTAAATATGGGGCCTACACCTATAGTTCCATTTGTCACACAATCTGCCTAATAGCCCAAAATGAGTTCAAAAGACTCTGGACCTACACCAAGGGTCCTACTAGCCTAACATAAATATTTTGAAGCTATTTGAACTTTCATAATTCTCATCTGAAGTCATCTACTAGGAGTGTAGGTATGAGACAAAATACTAAATAACGAAAGTGCCATAATAGGTACACAAGCCTAAAATCCAAATGGTATGTTCGATCACCAAGTTAAAATTTTTGGCAAGTGATCAAAGACCGGTAGCCACTTTGGGAAGTCTGAAAATGTCATAAATACATAAAAATAGAGAAAATAACCTAGAGGGTCATTATAATATTTGACCTTGATGTATTCATACTTTATTGGCATATGAATCATGTAGAAATTCATGGATGGTTGGAAATAATGAGTGGATATTTGGCTCACGTGATTGACATATTTGTTGTTCTTGGAAATACTCATTATGATTGATTGTGAGCATAGCATCCCCATATTCATTTATGAAATAATGGTACCACCATGGAAATAGTGAGAAACACAAGCAGTACTTTTTTAAAACCCTTCCTAAGGGATGTTTCGAGGAGGAGATTTGGATACATATATATGGATTATATGGTTTGACGAATCCCCTACGAGTCCTATATTAGGAATTTTTATCTCTATAGGTGTATACAGAGGTTGTCCGATAGTTTGAAGGTTTTAGAATGATCTCGTGCATTAAATCATCACCACCATCATCATCATTCTTATTGTATTTACCTTATTATACTTGTGATGTGATTGTATAATCTATTTTGACTTATTACCTATTAATTTTTCAATCATTCCTAACTTGTGTTTGATGCTCTTTTATATGTTCTTCTTATTTATTTGATTATATATGGTATGACTTTATAATATGGTATAACTTTATAATTTTATTCTCTTCTGGTGTTTTTCCATATTATATATGGATATTATAGAATTGTTATTGCAAGTGGTGTGGGTTACCATTGAATGACATTTTCTGATAGTAGATGATTTGCCCTTAGTGTGTATTTTGTATACTTTATTCTTAACTTTTCTTGGTTTTAATATAATACCTACTAAGTACAAGTGGACTATAATTATCCCTACTGTTCCCTTTCGATGAACATTCTGGTGTGGGTGTGTCTTATGTCGGTTGATTCAGGCATTTTTTTGAGCTTTTAGAGGTAGTGGTTCATTTCAGGCGTCTAAAGATTACTTCTATTTTTACTTATTAGACAATTGATAACGCTGAACTTACACTTCAATTTAAGTGCAAGCCTGTCGTTTCCATTATATTTACACAACATTGGAGTCGGTGTGAAAAATGCGAGGAACAACACGAGTGGAGATTAAACTAATTCGGAATGGTAGGTATGAGTTTAATTCAAACAAATGGTACAAAAATATTAAAATGGGCGAGATATGTATGAACACTAATGTTCCTATTTTGGATTTTTCTAGTATAAATTTAGGGCTATCAATAATTAGAGTTCTAAAAATTATGCATGGGTCTTGGAATTATGCATTACTAAGGGAGTGACATATGGGAGTGAAATCATCTACATCAATTTAGTAAGTCAAGTATGATAAGGATTGGTTGTAAATTTTTATGCTATTCTTTCGAAAAAACACCAAACATTCACTAATTGATTCTTCTGAATACCTAATAGGTGTGTTCAACAATTTGTAACCAAAACCTCAATCTTCGCATCCCTATTTATAGGATGACACCCATGGTATAGTAACTTCACATTCACCCTTATGTCTAAGATACTGAAAATTTAGCAAACTACACACATAATTGTTTATCATCGCTTTTTTCTCCACATCCATGTTTCAAGAATGATATGGATTTGTACACTTCATCCAAAACCCTTCTTTCGAAGATGGCCTTGAGCTTTCTAGAGCTTTGAGCTTTCTCCCATCAAACTGATATGGGTATTTGGAGCTTTTGCCTATCAAATCCCAACCAACTTAGCATAGCAATTATATAACCCATAAGTAAGAACTACCAAATAGATGCTAACAGTAACAATCCATACTCACTTTTAACCCCTATTCACACATAACCCCAAGAGGGAGATTTAGATACACACAAGATAAATAAGCATAGGTATACTCATAATCTCCATCGAAATGACTTGTTGAAGATTTATGTGAATGTTACTTCAACTTTGCTCTCCCAAAATCCTTAACAATGGAAGTGAGAAAATCCTCCTCTTTGAAAGCCTCTATTGCATTCTTCACCTAAATTTTATACAGTATTTTCCTCTACAAATTTGGAGGCTACAAAGTCTAAGCTCAATCTATAGGAATTGGGGAAGATAGATAAATTTTTCCCATTCTAAGGTTTGAGTCATTTTTATAAAATTGGGATCAGTACGTGCAATTACAGTTTTTCCCTTTGGCTGAAATATTTTGCTAGGCCGTGATTGAAGAAATTTGGCTACGACCATGGCTGCCCAACCACGGTTAACATCCGCGACAGCAGGTGGAATACTTTTGCTTGAATGTTGTGATAGTGGTTGACTGACTGTGACCGCAGTACTTGAGACCCTTCTATTCCAAGTCTTCAGCTGCACTTTTCTTTCTCCATTTTGATCATTTTAAGCTCCATTCCACATCATTTAACCTCCTCGACCCGATGCCTGCAAAATGTGGATATTAGTGAATTCAATCAGAACTGTCTTATTTATTCATTCAAAAGAAGTTAATGTGCACGAATAATGAGTGCGAATGAGTGATAAAAACACCACTTATCAAAACCCCCAACTTAAAACATTTGCTTGTCCTCGAGCATCATTATCTCTTACCATGAGACACAATCATCTAATCCCGCCCTTTATGACTTAAAGCTCTTAATGACCTTAATTTTAATCACAACCACAAGTATCTCAATGCACATGGGCTAAGCTATATTCACCACACCCCTCATTATAAAATGCACTCTAAGAGTGTCTTACTCATACAACAAAACCTACACTCTAAGAGTGTCTTACTCATTGACTAATAATCACTATACTTCATTTGCCTTCTTGCTTAGAAAATGACAAAATCACCCACCTCAACTTGTTTCACATGTCGACCTCACAAGAAAACAATTTTTACACACCATGATACAAAATGTAAAATAAGAAATTCTAAGTGCACAACTCTCTCCCTTACAAAAGAAATTTCCACGCAGCAAGTTTTATACCATAGGCTTGTCCTTATTTTCAATCATCACTACAAAGACGGTAAGTGGTTGGAGATCTTGAAGGACTTTCTATGCTTGTAACATAGGTTCGGGTTAAGGTAGGATATCATTTCGGGGACAACATGGATACTCCCTTCCTTGAACGTCTACATCAGTCTTTTCAATTTTCCTTTTTGACTATGGGCCACTATTTTTTACATTCTCTCTTTTATCATGCCTAATTTTTTTTCTTTTGTTTACCCATTTATTTCATCTCTTTTTTTCTTGCAATTTTTATGCAATTCTTTCCTTCATTGGGTCCTTTCATTTACTATTCCTTTATTTTAACACTTAGGAAAACTCTACATCTTACTAACACTTCGTGGTCTCAAACTTCCTTCCATCAACTTTTACTACCCCTTAACTTAGGCTTCTATCTTCAAGTTGCCCCTTCAAGTTCAAGGAGGGTATGGTTTAAGAGAGGGATAAAAAAATTATTCATGACTTGTAATGTATTTACCAAAGAACGGTCCAAAGGCTCAAAATAGATAACTAGTGATTATAGTCATTCTTGGGTAGGCTTTTTAGGCTAGAGTTATTTCCAAAATCACGAAGGTGGCCTAAGATCACTTCTCCAAGTAAATTAAATAAAAATTAGCATTGAAAGACTAATGCGGCACATTCTAGATAACATAAGTATACAAGAGATGAATGAAAAATCTCACCGCACATGGCATGCAAAAATTTGCCAAGGAGGCTCAATTTCCTCTCCCGCTCATGACAAAATTGGAGTATCTATCATTATTTACAAGTCAACAACAAATAAAATCACAAAAAGAGAGGAAGTTTTGATTAAAAATTGCTTGCCTCCATGACTTTTAATATTCAAATATTTGGACGTAGGGGTTGTTCATTTCACATTATAACCATGCACAATTTCCTAAACTACGGCTATAACCAAAGTCTTAGTCTCAAAATTTTTCTCAAAACGGGCAATCTAACCTTATGGCTACTCAAACTTCGCTAATGGTATATATCATGAGCCCAAATTCATAGTTTATAATGTTATAGAGACTCAAAATTGCCTTGTATTGTTTAACATTTATGCCACTGGTACTCAGAATTCCCCTACATCTATGCCTCAATTCCAAATACGACACTTTACACTTAAGAATGTCGTCATTCAATCTATCATTGGGCAATGCTTATCACGCAATATTAAAATAAAAAAAAGGGAAATTAAAAACTAAAACCAGAAGAAAAACATGCAAATCCATAAAATACAGGCATAAGCAGAGTGCCCAACAATGTCGCATCTCAAAACAATCTAAAAATAATAGGCAAAGTATCATTTCAAAATAATAACATAAAAAGGAATATCTAGCATCAAACCATCAAAAGACAATAAACATGGGGGCACACCGAATGTAAAGAAACTTAGTGTCTCCACTATATGTGCACTAAAGAAAGAGTATGAGCGATCTCCCTGAATCTGCCTTAAAAGCTTCTCTCCCCATCTGAATTTTCCACATCACTACCATCGTCGTCAACTGACCAATCAGTAAAGGCCTCGTCTTCACTATCTAACTTTAAAGAAGGTAATTTGTTATTTAATTTTAGCACCTTAAAGATGACTTTGACCCCATTTAAGGTCTCTGTGTGCTCCTGCCAAGGCTGAGTATGCTCTTTAGGCTGATAACGATGGCTCCCTATTTTGGCTACTCCTCAATGTACTTCTTATAATTAGATTGTATTACATATGAATGACAGATGGTCGAGGGCTCTCCCAGACCCTGAGGTAATTTGGAAACTCTCTCTAACCTCCTTCATCTGATCTGAAAGTTCATTAAGGGTGTTTGTTGATAAGGGTCTGCATGATGTTTTATCCTGTTGAGCTGATTTTCCAAAATCCATCTTTCTTTTATTGCTCTGGCCTGAGGAACCCTCGGCTTTGAATTTGAATGGATATATGAGAGAGCCCGGTGTACCTAAGTATCTGCAGCATACTCTTCCACTTATGCTCTCTTACAAAGTTCAGTAATAAGGAAAGGGAAAATTAAGTATGTACCTCCATGAGTCTGGTGATATTTCCATTCAGAAAAGACAATCTCGCCCATACTGAGAGGGATTCCAAATAAGATACAAGCCACTATTCAAGCTCTCAAGTCACTGACAATGGTCATATGGGTTTAAGGTGATACACAATTATATATGATATTCAAGCAATGTCTGGCCTCTACTGTGAAGTCCTTCATCAAAATGTCTTTCTTTGTGATGGACCAAGGAACTTCTTTACCAAGGCATAAGATGTTGTACATCCAGGACCCTGGATCATATATGCCCTTGCCGGGAACTGCCCCATGTCAACATTTTAGAGACCATACAATGAATTCACCTTCTTCATGATAAAGTTTACTTGTTTATATTAAATCATCATTATGGGATTTATGAGAGAGACTATGCAGAAGTTCACATAGAACTCACGCACCCATATCTCATTAGATTAGAAGGGTTCTGGGGAAAAGTATATCCACACAATCGTAGTGAGTCTAGCATGGAATTCTAGGAGATTTTCCTCAACCTTATCTAAGCTAATGCCCCTTTCAGGGAGTAGCTTAGTCTTTTGGAATTCATCATAATAAATTTGGCAGCATTATGTGGTCATGAATCTAGTGTCATCAAAATCCCCCATCTTTGAGGTTGAGGACCTATAAATAATGTAACACAGACTAATATAAGTATTCTCCTACTAAAAACATGTTAGATCAAATAGATAAGCTCATATGGTGATGCTATAGGGATTATAGGGGAGGTAAAAGATGGGCACTAATTTTTAAAACCTGCCATAGCCTTCTCTTAGGTTTGGCGATCACGGAGTGTTGACGGCGATCATAGTGCAATGATCGCAATCATCAGGAATGCATCGCTATACCTGAGTCTAAGTTTGACAGATTCTACACCATGTCTCAAATATTGTTTTACTATAAAATATTGCTTAAAATAGGCATGATAACATAATAAATAGTGAATCACAAGCCTAGAGTGTGTGATCACAGTCCCAAACTTAAATAATTTGAACATGTAATTTATAGGGGCATTAAATCACACACAAGGCATACTCTTCAACTTAAGGGGGTGTAGCGTTTAATTTTGGGTACTCAAGACTACCCCAAATAGTTTGCACACTATCTACAATGGTCAACCATAGCATAATATCAGATAAGCATTAGTTTTATAATGAGAACTTTATTTCAGGTTCTATTTATCCATTATAAGGTCAAAGTGTGCATTTATATCTAAATCAAGAGAGTTTAGGCAACTTACCAAGTTAGCAGATGCTATTGGGATGAGATGACCTTTGGGTATGCAATGTAGTGCCAGAATTTGGAGAGAAATTTTAAGAGAAAGTGAAGAGGGTGTGTTGGAAAAATGGGCAGTCAAATGGTCATTTAAGCATATCTAACCATGATTGTGGGCCTAGTTCTACGGTCACGTTCACATAGCTTCCTCTATTGAGTGGACATGGACAGTAGTCGTGGTAACTAAGACCAAAAATCTGACCTCTTATATTTTCTGTTCATGCCATGATGGGTTGCCTCCCATTGAACTCTTAGTTTAATGTCTTAGAAAGACTTCCATTCCACTTCATTTTGTGCTTTCAATTAGAAGATTTGAATCTGCATCCCAATTTTCACTTAATATGCAATGAACGATAGAGGCATAAAAGATTTAAATCTTCTAAGACAAGGCTTGGAGGAGGTGATGAAATGTCAAGAAAGCTTCGCTCTCTCCATTTTGATTATTTTAACCTTTTACCTAGCTTTACATTAAATATTTATTTTTTTCTTCTTGCATAAAAGTTAGAACATCAATAGGCATTTCCTTGTACTTCAAAAATTGAGCATCTTGGCCTTTGATGAATGGGGCTTCAGATGCTCCTTTGGATTGACAAACCCCAAAGTATAGGGATTGTCCTCCTCCAAAGCATTTTTTCCCAGGAATGGATTAGAGTCATTATAAGAGGTGAGCTATGATTCTTCTTGTAACTCTAATCTATTTCTTTTATCATGGCTTCTTTTTTCTTGTATAAATTGGATGATTGGGAACCTGCCAAGGTGTCTTCGTTACTAAGGTCATCATCGTATCTTCGTTTCTCTTCTTAGTGCATATCCTCTTGGGAAATGGGCAATGTTATGATAGTTTCATACATTTCTTCTTTGCCCATTTTCCCTATATTGACACTTTAAAATGCCAATGCCTCATGGTGCACCTCTTTTACATTCTCCCCTATTGCGTACACCCAATCCAAAATAGTTTGAAATAATTTTCTAACACCACTGAGTCTGGTATGTTGCTCCTTCTATACTTTATTATACGACCATCAAACTCATAATACCTAGCAACTCGATTAGAATAATAAGGGTGTAGGGCATTTGGATAGTCCTCCCAATGTCTTTCTCGACCACTACATAATGGGTATATAAACTCCCTATAGAGAGTATATTTATAATCTTCCCTGAAGTGCGGTCCTTCATAGATGGACATAGGTCTTCGAGATAGGAATCCCAAATTTCTAAAATCATATTCGTTGGAATATGCCATAAAAATAAATAAATTAAAATCTACCTACAAAGAAAAATCACAATCAAATATCTACAACCTTGAATTCAAGCAAGAAACTAAAATTTTAAACTAACTTAATACTCCAAATTGTTCCCCGGCAAGGGCACCATTTTTTATAACACTCAACTTATACTTCAATTTAAGTGCAAGGCGGACATCGTCAATATATTTATCAAACTTTGGAGTTGAGGTCAAATCCACGAGGAACAATGTGAGTGGTGATCAAACTAATTCAGAATCATTTGTATGAGTTAATTTCAAACCAATGGTACAAAAAGATAAAAATAGGGTACATATGTATTAACACTAATATTCCTATTTTTGAATTTTACTAGTATAAATCTGGGGCTATGAATAATTAGAGTTTGAAATATTATTCATGGGTCCTAAGATTATGCATTAAAATGGGAGTGACATGTGGGAGTTAGTCATCAACATCAAGTTTGTAAGTCAAATATGTGTAGGCTTGGTTGTTAATTTTGATGCCAGTCTAACAACAAAACACAAAACACTTACCTGTTGATTCTTTCAAATAACTAATAGGTGTGTTCAATAATTTGTAACCACAACCTCAATCTAGGCATTCCTAATTCTAGGATGACACCCATGATATATTTAACTTCACATTAACCCTTATATCTAAGATAGTGAAAATTTGGCAAAGTGCACACGTAATTGTTTATCATTACGTTGGTCTCCATATCCCTCTTTTGAGGATGATATTGAATTCCTATAGTTCAACTAAAATTCTTCTTTCAATCATGGCATCAAAGTTACTAGGGCTTGGAGCTTTCTCTTATTGAACCTATGCGGGTATTAGGAGCTTTCGCACATCAAATCCCAACCAACTTACCATAGTAATGATAAAACACATAAATATGTACTACCAAAAGATGCTAAAAATAACAACCCATACACACTCTAACCCCTATTCACGGATAACCCAAAGTGGGAGATTTAGCTACAAATAAGATAAATAACCATTGATATACCCATAATCTATATTGAAATGACTTGTTGAAGATTTAAGCGAATGTTACTTTAAACTTGGCTCTCCTACAATCCTTAACAATAAAAGTGAGAAAATCCTCCACTTAGAATGTCTCTAATGTATTCTTCACCCAAAATTTATATAATATTTTCCTCTTCAAAAATAGAGGCCAAAAAGTCTAAGCTTAACCTAGAGGAATTGGGGAAAATGGATAATTTTCCATATTCTAGGGTTTGAGTCATTTTAGTAAATTTGGGATCAGCACGTGCAATTACAATTTTGCCCTTGGGCTGAAATTTTTTGCTAGGTCGCAATCGCGCGTAAATTTGGCTGCGGCCGCAGCTACGTAAACACTGTAAACATATGTGTCCACATGTAGAAGACTTTTACTTGACTTCTGCAATTGCATTTGACTAACTGTGACTACGGTACCCGAGGCCCTTCTGTTCCCAGTCTTCAGTTGTACTTTACCTGCTCCCTTTTGATCATTTTAAGGTCCATTCTATATTTTTTAATCTCCTAGACCCTATACCTACAAAATGTAGATATTAGTTCATTCAATAATAGTTCTGTCCTATTTATTCATTCTAAACATGGTAATATGCATGAACAATTTATTTGAATGAGTGTTAAAATCTCCAATTATCAACTATGTCTTTATTGTATTTTAGAGATAGAGTTTTATCCTACTTTGGGTGTCCTATGTATTAGATTCTTGGATTGTGTTAATAGCTCTTACACTATTAACACCAGGCTTTGGGAATGTATGGTATTTTTCTTATATTTCTTTCTGTATTTGTGATATTATTATAGTTTGGCTTCAGTCTAGAAGCTCTGCCTTAGGGCCATTATTGTCTTTTCCACTTGTTTATAAGTTTTGATAATAGGATTACTTGTCAAGTTTCGTCACGACAAGTGCCATAGTAACCTTTGGATTTTTTGGTTTTGACAATTGGTGTCTTTTTAAATTACCCTCTTAATCGTTATGGCTAAGTCTTTCATACACAAATTTGAGTTAAGATCTTACCTAGATTGGGATTTAGAAATTTCAAGCTATGTTAGGCTTGGTTGAAATTTAAGTAAGGTCAGGTATAGGGAAATATACAAAGATATTAAGTGAGTTTGATTAAGGTTATCTTAATTATATTTTAGCTTATATAAAAAGGAACCAATAGGGTTTTTTAAAAATGAATTTGGGTAAGTAGGGCTAACGATATCGGTCTCAGCATAAAGGTTATAGTTTTGAATATCGTGGTTTGAAAGTGTGTTATAAAAAAGGCAAATATGGGTGGATTGATAAAGTTATGCCTTACAAGAGTCACTGTAGCAACATACTCTATAGTAGAATTCAAATCTTGTCAATCCTGGCATCGATCTTAACATAAAGATGATATTATTGAAATCGTGGTTTGAAGGTATGTTCTAAAAGGAAAATATTGGTGGATTCACAATGTTATGCCTTACAAGAGTAACTATAGCAACATACACTATAGTGGAATTCAAATCTGGTCAACCTTTCAATAGCATCAGATCTCGCTATAGCGATATCACTATCGTTACATAGGTTGCCATAGTAGGATGAATTGGTATTTGATCAGCTTCTCTCAAAAATATTTAATTATTCTAAAAATCCATTATTCAAGGGAAGATAAAATTTAGGCAAATTACATTAACTTTTCAGACTTTTTCCTTGTAAATATAAGTAAATTCTCCCCTCTAACTAGTATTTCGGTTAATTATCCATAGAATCTCTAGTTTATATGTTTTTATGGAGGGTTTAAGTTTGTTTATCTTGTTTTCATGTATAAGAGGATGAATTAGGTGTAAAACTCTTAGGTTTTGGATATTTAACATTAATTGACTCTTGCATGATCGTAATTCCTTCTGATTACCATGAAACTAGTAGACTAATTATTTAATTATGGTATAAAATCCCTAGAATAGGGGCATGATCATGAATTTATCCTTAAATTTTGGTTTGGATTATAATCCTCGCCATTATAGGTCAATGAGTTGATTGTGTGTTGTATTCGTGTTTTCTAGACTGAAATAAAGCGAAAATTTCACAAAAATACAAGGATTTGTCTTAATTGAGTGGCTCAAGCTTGGATTTACGAAGGGAAAAATTAGCATAGTTTAATCATATTTGATTTAAGTGTGTATTTTAACTATTTATTAGTGTTACTTTAGTAATACATGTTGTTAAGTAAAGTAAAAAGGTTTTTTTTTTATAATTTGAGTATAGTCACATTCAATGAACTTATATGTAAAACTTGTTGTTGTTACAAGTGTTGGTTGTTATCATTATTTATGTGATTTTCATGATATTCTATTTGTTAATTTTGGGATCTACCTTTATTTTGACAACCTCATGGGATTTGGTGTAATAAGATTAGCAAGCACTTGATATCTAGATTTTTGTATATGGATGGAGCTCATCCCTGCAGGTCATGACTAGTGGGCAACTATAAGACCCTTAGCGTGTATATACAATGTATTGGTTAGTGTGGCAGTTTCATGAGTGTATCGGGGATTACATGGTTTATTTTAATGTTTTATCTACAAGTTAAGTTTTGAATGGCTATGTTATTTATTTATATGGACAGGACTTATATATTAATGATTATAAGTGTTTTCTTGTATGAATTAGGTTGAATAATAAATGTTGGTTGAGATTAGTTGGATCCTTCAGAGGTTCGATCTAAGGGCATAGTGAAAAGGGTCATTTCTTGTTAATATTGTTGTGTTGTAAACTTAGGTGGAATTAGTGTTATAGTCATGTATGCTTGACTTGGTTATTATATTGATTCATGTATTGATTGACTTAGTTATGGTTTTAAGTCTTGTATTGATTGACTAGGCTATAGTATAGAGAAGGGGCAGCAAACGGGCGGGTCAAAAATGTTTCATTTGAAAATGGATAAAATATCCAACCTAACCCATATTTGATATGGATAAAATGGGTAAACCAAGTGGATAATATGAATTTTCATATTATCCGTTACTTCTTATTATGTAAAGGCAAAAGTACTCTTATATTCAAGGAAAACTACATCGCTTATCAAACATAAGTTTCTAATTATTTAATTTAGCCTGAGTTTCGATTAACTATAATCCATAATTTCTTAATAAATACAATTCATAACTTCTCTACTTTATTTTTTTCCTTTTCTCTTTCCTTTTTCTTCTTTTCTACCATTTTTCTTTTTTTATTTTCATTTTTTTATTATTATTTTTTCTTTTCATCGTTTATCATTTTTTTCTTTTCCATTTTTTCCCTTTTTTTGGTTTTTTCTTTACACTTTTCATGTTTTTACATTTTTCTTTTTCTTTTTGTTTTGTTTTGTTTGTTCTTTTTTGTCCTTTTTCTCCTCACCTTTGTTCTTTTGTTGTATTTTATTTTTATTTGTATCATACACTATTCTTCAAATAAATTCATTACTTTTATTTGAATAGATTATACGTGAGTATCTATAACTTATTATTTATATTTGTATGTAAATACGTATATGAATTAATAGTATTTGATTGAGTCTAAAATATACATATATGTATGTATCATTTAACACAAATGTATCGTTAGTATTTTTATGTCAAATTTATCATTTGTATTTGTATGTAAATAAGTTTCATTACTTTTTGTATAGTTCAAGTTGTATAAACATGTATCATTTGATACAATTATATCAATGAATACAAAAATATAAACGATAAGGTGAACTATAACATAAAAAAATAAATATAAATACAATTATATCAACAAAAATAAAAATATAAATAATAATGTAAACTATAAAATTAAAATACTCATATAATTGCAAACTATAAAATGTAAATACAATTATATCAAAGAATACAAAATATAAATAATGGTGCACATACAAATACAATAAGTGATTGTGATATTATTTGTGCTCGACGTAATAATATTTTTCAAAACTAAAAAAAATAGGAAAGAGTAAATGAGAAAGAAAAGAATACGAAACAAAAAAAATCAAGAGGAATAGAAACTAGAGAAAAAAAGAGAAAGAAAAAAAGCAAAGAAAAAAACAAAAAAATTAAAATTGAAAAAATTTGAACTAGAAAAAGTTTGGGGGGGAAAAAGAACAAGTTAAAGAAAATATACAAAAATAAAAATGAGGAAGAAAAATTGAAAAATGAAAAAAAAGAAGAAGAAAGAGAATTAGAAATTACATGTAGAAGAGAGAGGTAAAAAACGAAAATAAGAAGAGAATAGAAAACAAAACGTAAAAAAAGTGAGAAAAGGGTGGTTTAAATAATTTAATGAGAAAAGTCATTTTTTTATAAAAATAGTTAGTTTTTTAAAAAATTAATAAAATAAAAATCAAAGGAATGAAAAAACAAATCTATTTTTTTAAAAGAAAAAATTAAAATATTTTCCTTCCTTCCAAACACACCCTCAATAAGTATACTTTAGAGGTTGCGATATTTTCACATATGACATACTTTAAGGAGCGTATAATTGGTGGATACCCATGGGTTATGCATATTTTAGAATTGATAATATGGATTGTCCCGTATTTTACCCACTATTAAAGGGGTTTGATACCCAACTCATTTAACATGGATAAAACGGACGGATAACCATATAATTTATTCATTTTACTACCTCTAGTATTGAGTCATGTATTGATTGACTTGGTTATGATATTAGGTGTTGTATTTTTTACTTTTTTATGGTGTGAAGCCTTGTATTATTAATTTTGTGTCTTATTTGTGGAATAAACTTGAGTTTACTAGTTACTCTTATTAACTAATAGCTTCTTTAATAAGGCTCTTGAATATGGTAAAGTGTAGTGGACTAAATAGAGTTTGTTTGGTACTGAACCTGTGTTGGCTTGTTTTACATAGTTATAGTTATTTGTTCACATATCTCATCCTGAGTTGGCCAAATGACACTACGAGTACATTGTTGGTTTCTTGTGTATTCATACTACATTTTCTCTTCAGTTTTTAGAGTGCACAACATATTTCATTGGCTACTTGAGACCTCAGTGTTCATTCCAGTGGTTGACTCAAATTCAAGGGTGATTCTCATTTTTCGGGCTACCCTAGATTTTTTTGTTGATGTTTTCAATTTCTTTGTGCTAGACTTACACACATTGTTAGGTTTTTTGGGTTGCATCCCCTTTATGTACATCCTTTAGTTGTTTTGGAACAAACGGCTTCCGGGTTCTAGGGGTTTTTATAGGTACAATATTTTTGCATTATTTATTCTACTTATATTTAGGTCACTTGGATATTATATTGAGATTATGAAATTGGATTAGTCGTTTACTTTTATCCAAGTATTGGTTAATGTTGAATTTAGTTGGTTCTCTCCCTGGCAGGTTAGTGTGGGTGCCACTCACGAGTTTGAGCCATGACATAGCAGCACCTCAAGGGAATACACTTGTGTAAAGTTCCACTTAATCAACATATCTGGCAGCTGCTCCATCAGTTCATTTAACTAAGTCGAGGACATCCTGTACAGAGGAATAGAAATGGTCTTGGTGCCTAGCTTAACATAAATAGTAAAATCAATACCACAATTCGGAGGCATATTGTCACGAATCATTTAAGAGTCATGATAGCATATACTCTGTCCCGCTATTAGGTAAGCTAAATCGTCTCCCAAACCTGTACTCTATGGGCTAACTTGGTGGAAAGTTACCCAAAAACTAATAATTTTTAACTTAAATACCCAATGAGAAAAAATAAAGGTCTAGTAGATAGATAGAAAATCAATAACCGTCCTAATACATGAGAGGTCGATACAAAAGCTACTATAGATGGAATATGAGTATTAAATAGTCAAATACAATAAATCTCGAAATAAATGACTAGACATATTTAAAAAAAGAAAATGGGTAACTCTGAATCCAAGAGCTCACCTAATCTCTAAAATCAACCTTGCACGACCATCGAATCAATGGAAATAACTAGTACTCAGATGTATACCAAAGAGTTACAGAAGTGTAGTATGAGTACCAAAACCACGGGTACTCAGTTGACAGAATCGTAAGACTGAGCTAAATCATGATATATATATGATAGGATGCGACATAAAGTAACTACATCAAGGTAAAGGGGAAAACCTAGAGACAACTCGTACACCACTGTAGATAAATAAGTAAATAAAACTGGAATAATAACATCAAGATTATACAATTATATCTAGTAAACTGGTCTCCATAAGTCAATAAGTGCAGAAAACTAAATAACCTAACGCAGGCCCTCATAAACCTTGAGGAGACAATAAAGGGAAGTAAAAACCGAATCACCATATTTTATCAACTGCCATGCCATAATCAAGAGTCCATCCCTACCTTATCACGTTATAACTGTCGCTGAATGTTGGACTAAAATCTAAAATCAATAGCATCATCATTACCAACATTGCCATACTTGAAACGAAACTCATAATATCAATACCATAAACAATTTTCAGACTCAAATCGGAACTCATATTATAAATATCATTAGCAATTGTCGGACTTAAATTGAAACTCATTTTATCAATATCATTAACAATTGAACGAAGTCAAATTTGAACACATATTGTCAACCATATTAATGAACCAAGTCAGTCAACTATATCAATAAGCTAAGCCCAAAAGATTAAATAAATCAATCTTAGTTACAACTCATCCTTTTCATATAACTATACACCGGCCTGTGAGTCATACCAATTAGTCATATCCATAACCACATCTCTAGGACTTATTCTTAGCCATAATTGGAGTTCATATCATTAGTCAGGTCTATAATCTATAACATTAGCCACAATAAAAAACTCATTAATAATCATACATGCAAGCTATATTATTAGCCATAATCGGGATTCACCAACGATCATGCATATAAATCATATTATAAGTCATAATAGGGATTCATCAATAATAATGCATATGAACCATATTATTAGCCATAACTGGGATTCATCAATAATCATTCATATAAACCACAATATTATCCATAATCAGGATTCATCAATAATTATACATAGGACCTATATTATTTGTCAAAATCTGAAATATTTTTGTAATCCTACATATAAGCTATAATATAAACATTTTTGGAATTCAACACCAAGCCTTAAATATTCCACCAACGCACTCATAGATACTAATTTAACAATATCAAGCCCCAAAATAGACATTAATAAGTGTATATCATGCATAGGTAAACCTTTGAAGGATAACACAAGTCGTGACCTAAAATGGGACGAAAGGGGCTTCTTCTAATTTCGAAAGTCAGATTATAAAAAATATACCATGTACGAGGCTAAGGTATCGATATTGATATCTATATATTTTAATAAGCCACAATTTACCCTAGGATAGCAATTCTTCCCAACCGGGAGACACAAAGTCAGTTACACGAAAGGTAATAGCAATTAAGGAAAGTTCTACCATAAGCACAAGTAACCAAGTCAGTCTATTCATAAATTGAGAAACAATGGTATTTCCATACTAAACATGGTCTACAAACAAACTTTAACGAAGGTATGAGTACCTAAACAAATTATGCTTAATAGTTGTTTTCATGATAGACTAATACCCAATCCCATCACAAATCTAACAAAATATAATTAGAATACTATGAAATAGCTCAATCTATGAAGAGGGAAAACCTAACCTATCCGGATGATGAAGAAAAGCCCAAACAATCTGCTAAATCACCAATTTCCATTTTTGAGAATCTTCCATAAGGTCCAGACTATCAAAGTTACAATCTACACATCAAGACAATAAGAATGATACTCATATGGCACTATTATGCTTCAGGTCCAAAAATCACATAAGTATCACATGTGGGGACCATTATGGAATAAAATTTTTTAAACCAACTAAATGTTCCTCGATGCTTAAGGAGTATGTACCATCGAAAATTGGAGAATTTAGAGCTCAATTGGTGAAGAAATAAGACCTCCAAGATTCTTGGGATTTTAGGAAAGAAAGGAAATTTTATCAGGAAATTACAAGAAACTTAGCAAAAATTCAAAGAAAATACATAAATAAGTTTTACCCATGCTCTAAAATCACCCTCAAATGTTATTCCCAAGATCTCCCACTTTTTTGGGTTCCAATATCTTTGATATGGATGAGAAATGGTAAAAAAATGATTAATGGGGAATTTATACACTTTCCAAGTACACGGGTATTGCATATCGGCCGATCGCATACGGGATACTTGACTATCTTAGCAGAAGTCACTTATGGGACATGAGTATTGCATATGCAATAATTGCTACTCTACTAGTTGTGTTGCTTATGCGACTTAAAGTGTCAATTACATGACATTTTCTAGTCCTGGTAGATCGCTTTAGTGATTGGAGGCATTACTTACACAATGCACCAAGACCAACTGAGAGTTAGAATTTGCCAACCCCTCAAAATTCATCTTGACTCTCGTGTACGCAAATGGACAATACTAGCCGATAAAATTAAAACTTTTATACTCAATGGCATATATGAATTTCATCTGAGGTTATTTCGACCAAAAATGGTTCCCACACCTATTTTTTCTAATTTTTGTCCAATAGCCCAAAATAATTTTGGGAGCCTCGGGACCCGACCAAGGGTCTCCATAGCCTAAACTCAAAATTTTTGAGCTATTGGAATAGTAAGATTTACCATGCGAGATCATTTGACTAATTTTTCTTGGTATCCAATTTGAACAAAAAGACTTTAAAATATAGAATTGACCCTAAAAATCAAACGAGCCACCAAGTATCGAACTATTACTTTAACAAGTCATAAATGACTTAGGTAAACTATAGAAAATTTATAAATGGTTAAAATAAACAGAAATACAAAAATTGACATGGAGGATCAGTACACATATCCATAAAATCCATAGAAATCATATAAATGGACTCACGCACAACCCAAATAAAATCCAAAGGGAGCAATGCAACAACACTATTATCAAAAAAATAAGCTAAATAAGATGTAGATCCCCTTTCCATAATACAACAAGCATTAAGAAAAGAAATAGCTCTCGTCAAAACAGAAATAATAGTACCCTTATAGCTAAAGACATGGTTTTGTCATAACAATCTAAAATAACATTATAAGGAGGTAACCATTATATACCCAAAATAACATCAAAATCAACATCTAGGATAATCAAGTCTACCTAAGTCTTATGTCCTAAAAATGTCACTGAATAAGATCAGTATGCCCAATCCACCACTGAAGAATCTCCTATGTGGTGGAAATAAAAGAGGAACAACAAGGGTCTTAAATGTAGCATCAAAACCAATAGAAAAATGTACAGAAACCTAAGAGAATAGAAATCTAAGGTCGAATAACATGAAAGCATTCAATAGCCCTGCTACAATGACTATATTAGAGGCCTTCACCTCATGTCTTCCAAGTATAGAATAACACTAACCATGTCTCTTTAATGACTAAACAATATTGTGTCCACTACCATAAGTTCCTCTCGCTCTTTCCCGTGCCCCTCCAATACCAAAAACACATCGAGGATAATATTTTTCAAAGTGACAAACCTCATGACAAAAATAACACCCTCTATTTCTTCATTCAAGTTGAGTGGTGACTATAAGAACCAGGTCAAACACTCTAGCCTAAAGGACTTAAACTAAAACCTCCTCCTACATAACTTCATAGCTACCAAGAGTTGTAAAAAACCATAGGCCTACAACTTAAATACATATGAAGTGTCTTGAGTTGGCATATAATGTCTATTGGAAAAGACCTACAACTTGCCTTTTTGATTATCCTAAATAATCGACTCAATTAACTTTGTGTGCTCTATAATAGTCTGAATGAAGCTCCTAAAAATAATATCTATCATGTAACAAATTGATAAGGATTCTTTAATACCTTGAAAAACTTCAAAATCCTCTTTGACTCAGTGGAGATACTAACAATAAAATATTAGGATATGGTATAAATGAATGCCCCATACTGAGCAATAAATATATAGCACTGATCCAGGTGATCAAACTTATTTCTTCTCCGATATATGAAACAATAAGGCACAAACCTCTTAAAGAAAGCCCCAAATAATATTTTCCATGTTATAGAATCCGAACCCAATGGTTTATAACTAGAAAGACACCTCCACTACTATAAATACACATCAGTTAACTAACAAGTTATATTAGAAACTTTGTAAGAATTAAGGGTTTTGAGGTTATGAAACCTCTTCTATATGTTAATCATAAACACATAGGAACTTTTCTCCTAAATTTATGATGATCCAAGCTAATAAATGTCTCAAACCTTTTCAAATCATCAGAAGATACCAAAAAACCCAATACATCTAGAGGAATGTAAGTCTAGTAGGAAGTGAATCCATATATGGGGTTACTAACAAAGAAGATCATACCCCTAAAGCTAGAATATCATAAGTAGAAGTTGCTACTAATGGAAAAACACAACTCAAAGTCTGAGGAATAACCGATACACTCAAAAGAACATAATTCAAATGACTCAAGAGATGAATTAATAAATCCTGTATCATAGGGGTGTGAACTGAATCGTATGGGACCTGAATTCACCCCTCTAAGGAATTATTCCAGTAATTGTCTGACTGCTACAACGACTGATAACAGTTTGGTCTGAATTTATTTTGGGCTATTAGGTCTAATTGTCAGGGGCCTTTTTTACCATTAGATTTAATTTTCCCAGATCTATTTTGGACAAATTATTTATATTAAGCTATTTTAAAGCATTTTTATACATAATGATAGTTGGGGTCATTACAAAATGAGGCTCCTAGAATGAAGTATGGTCAGCACATATTAATATATAGTGGAAATCTAAAAGAAATATGCCTAAAACCTCCCAAATCTAGTATTATAAGTATACATATAAATGAATATCTAATAACATAATCTATCTTAGAAAATAAATAAAGACAAGATAAGGACATAAGAAGGCATAACATAATTTCTGATATCTAGAGCATTCCAATACCTCAAGGTATAAACTTGGGGTAGCATGAATCAGCTATAGCATCTCGTAATTGAGCTAGGAACTGCACCAAAAAAACATAGTAGTGGTGCATATGTTCTACTTCAACTCATTAGGTATCATAGGCCGATTGGGTAAGGCAGAAAAGAATAAAACTAAAAGACACTATAAACATGTCATATAAAATAAAAGTACCCAAATGGAAAGTTTACACCATCACTACTAAATGTTATATAATAAGAGGACAAAAGGAACTAGTACACATGAAATATATAAGGAACTAAGTAAACAATAAGAATACATCAAAGAAACACGAAGAGTGAATACACAATGTAAGGTAATTAAGATGGGATCATGATTAATGATTGATAGTCATTGCATGACTTTCTATATATACCCGTCGAGCCTTAGCACTCCAAAGATAGGACCCATAGAGGGGGGGGGTTCACAACCCATATACTACCTCAAATCTCAACCCACCTCTCGGGCTAGTATTTACAGATTAAGAGTTTTATAAAGTGTGTCATTATCCTCTCCAACCAATGTCCATGGATCAACAGATTTTGTTAAATGTTTTATTCTCTTTCAAATTAGTGTTTCATAAAATGTATATATAAAATGAGTATGCAATTCCCATAATCAGTCACTAGAAAGATAATAATACTTTTAATACATATATTAGTGATCTCACAATTAACTCAATGTAAAAAAAATTAATGATATCACTTCTTGTTTGGCACAACCAGAATAAACAATGGTGCAAGACATTATTAATACCATTTCAAACCCTCTAACTCAGGTACTTCTATTGTGATAGATCCAAACAATGATAGAATAAGGTCTATAATATGTATTCAATACCCTATATGAGTAGCACATTAATAATAAAGTCATATAATTGACAAATAAGGCATATGATTAAAAAATAAAGGCCCCATATGGGTAACATGCAATATATGATATCTTAAGTCAACAATAATGAGCTTATAAGCCTACACATGAGCATAAAAATCTAATAATAATTTAAAAATATAACTCCCATGGCTAATTTTACTAGCCCATGACATGATTTATCCATTTATTATATTCCCAACCTATCCTGATGAAAGTTAATCCATAACCTACTTTGAGGTGCAAAAATTTAAGCATAGAAACTTCAACACAGAGGCTTTCTCTTTTTACTGGCATCAGTATAAGTTAAAACTATAAAATATTTAATATATGCATTAAAAGAAAGTTAATGATAATCATATCAATTATTTTTAGATAGGACCAATGTGGGTTTGAAAAATAGGTTCGAAATTAAAAAGAGTAAAACCAAAATTTTATTTTGAGAAACTTATTACTTATGATTATAGGAGTCTACAGATGAAAACCCACATTAAAATGAGTTAGAGTCGGTGCTAAAATTAAACAAAAACTAGTTAAAAGCTCTACCCACAACAGCCCCTTTGAAATCCAAAATAAAAGGTGTTTTTCAAAGATATAATTAGTGAGAATTAATGTAAACAAGACTTTGGAGCCTAGCCAAGAACAAGTTGTGATGAAAACCCTCAAAACCTCCTATTCTGGAATGTAATAGAGTTAATTATGAAAAAGAATTATTTACACTTTTTTGTCAATAGTACCTCACTAACATGGTCAACCCCTTACTTTCGTCAGGGTCAACATACACTTGGGCACTAATTTTACCTTCTAATTTATGGCAAAAAATTTTATATTGCAAAGGCTAATAAACTATACCTTCACATATATTACATCTCAATTATGTTTATAATGAAGAAGGATAACCCGAGCTAAACCAATACCTTTCATGGATGCGACCTTTCCCCTCGCATTCATAATGCATGAAAATAGCCTTTCTATATTTGCAGCAATAGATTCATTTAGAACCCCACAAAAATAGGGCATATACACTACTAGGCGATTTTTGCTTCCCCAGGGATGTCACCAAAACTTACACCTCTAAGAAGTTTAATGCGGTCAAAGTCAAACATAGTTACCTAACTAGGTTTGGGTCGAAACCAATAATTATAGGCCAAAAATATCTCTCGAACTTGGAAAAATCATCGATAAATCTAGAAAAGTAAATAGGGGAAAATTTCTTCAATCAGTACATAGTAACAAAACAAGGATGTTTTGGGTTGTAAACAATCAGAAATGTACACTAGGACTGTGTTCTCCCTGGCTTCTAACTTTGTAGGTTTCTCATGCTCAGCCCGACTACCTCACTGTTGTGCATACAAAATCTACCAATATATGTATCACTAACTATCTTGTAGACTTATTGGATAATGTCACCCTTCACTTTATGAGTACCAGTGTATCACTTTACTAATCCTTACATTTGTGCCTAATTTAACTATCACCTTGTGGGTTTCAAGTTATTAGATGAGGGTTGATTGCGTCAAATCACTATTGTAATTTTTTCCTAATATCGAACTCCCCTGTAACGATAATCTTGATTATAGGTAGGTCCTTATATTCAACAGTAGCTATGGATGCAAACAACAGGAAGAAAATTAAAATATACTCAACAACAATGATGTAATTTAACCTCAAATTTCCCCTACTTCGTTAATCCACCGGGGTTTTTATCAACCTAGCTAAGGAAATTATCCTCTCATGGTTATAAAAGAATCCGTTGAATACGATAAATAAAAAATAGAATTACTTGCACAAGAATGAAAGAATAAAATCCAAAGACTAGAATTAATTATTAAACAAAAAACCAAGAACAAGAGTATTTAGTGAGTAAAATATGTCGAAGCACATAACAGTATACAAGAATAACCCAAGGGAATTTATAGTTTCTCAAAATAATAAAGGAAAACTAGTAAAAACAAAATAGGAAAATTAAGTCAGAGTGGTCGCGTCTCTGGAAATAGGTCGTTAGGACTTGCAATGACTCAATGCATACTATCATAGCTCTCTTTTATCTTCAATGATGATGACTTATTATAACATATCACAAGTCATTAGTTGGGAATTGTTATCATTCCATTGAAATTTTATCTTTCAGTAGTACTACTCCATGCTCATAACGACTCCACACCATGAGTCGTAGGCTATCATCACGACTCATGGCCTTCACTAATGTCTACTAGTTCTTCAATTTTTAAACATTTAGAATTTCTCTCAGTATACTTAAACCAACTCACATTGTAACTCATTCCCAGATGTACCTTGTCATGATGAGCCTTAACTGGGTATTTCCATTCAGCAGCCCACACTATTGTCATCACGACTTAGACCACAAGTTGTTAGATAAACAAATGACTCATTCCAAGTTAACACTTTGTATTTTTCAAATATTTTTCATTATTTTCTGATTCTTTCCACTTCCAACCTAATTTTACCTTCAACACAGAGAAAACACACATCATCAATAAAATGGACCAAGTAAGTGTATATTTTCACTATTTCAAGCATCAAGAGAACCATGAAACCATAACACATCAACAACCTCAACTTTTAATGTTTACATATCCTCAAGAAACAACATAATACAAATAAATATGATGGTTAACCAAGAAGAATTGAAGATACCTATGGAAGTCAAGTTCACTTTTATGCTTTAAAATATTCCCCCTCCTACTTTTACTTTTCAAAACTACTCATGTATGAATTCATGAAGCACAAAATGTGTAACAATGGAATCAGGTTATGGAATTACATTATAAATAGACCACCACACGTATATACACATTACCTGATCCTAACAAACAAGCAACAAGTAATACCCATGCACCCTCATATCAAAGAAGTCCTACTCACTCAAATAACTTATTAATATTAATGTAGGGATTGTGCTAAGACACTCACACTCTAAAAGAAGTTCCATAATGTGTATAGAATAAAATAGGTTGTCCCTTATTTTCTTTACCTTAATTTTTGGACAGTAGGGTTAGTATCATTATTTGACTATCCTCAGCTTGTAATGTATACATGAGGGCTTGTATGGTATATATTGAATTTAGTGACTATGCCTACTTTGCATTACAGTTACTTTTTAGGGTCTAATTCTTAACAAACTTCTCTTTTATTCCACCTTCATTTTCCCCTTTTATCCATTTATTGAACATTTAGGTTAGGTGTGGTTTCTTTAATTCTTCCTTTTTCTTTTTATATATTTTAACTTTTCTCTTTCTTTTACTTTTTCTTTTAATTCTTTTTTAGAAACACCCATCCCTTGTTTCTTTTCTCTTATTCACCCTTCTTCATACCCACTTTGCATCATGAACCTTATGATAGCCACATTCAATATAGAAGATTTGCTTGAATTGAGGTAGATAATGTCTAAGAAGGACTAAGGCCAAAACAAGTTCATTATGAAAGTATGGGAAGGTGAATAGTGTGCACAAGAAAATAGGTCTACAATTCTCAAAATTAGGGTGAAGAGGTTCTTATTCACATTTGTTGTTCATATAGACTAGAAGTGGACTATTTTAAATAATAGCCTATGATCCTTTCCTAACGTACTATCCTATAACCTAGGCAAGACTAATCTAATAAGTTCTGGATTCCATACACAATTGGAACTAAGTAGTATCTGACAAACACAAGGCCTAGAGTATAAGACCCCAGATTTTTGGTCCATAACAATTTCTAAAATTTTATCTCACTATCCTGACTACAATTACCATATGAGTCATAAAGTGTCTTGATGGGGCATATGACCCTAGTTGTAAGTTGTCCAGTGAATGGTACTTAAGATATTATCTTGATTACGACTTGGGGTTATGAGTCATAAATACCTGTGATGAGTCATTGGGCCCAAATTGTAGCCTAAAAATTGTTTATGGATAATTTTTGTGTTTTGACAGTGAGTTTCTCACTATGAGTCCTTAGGACACATTATGGGTCATTGTGTGCAAATCGTATGTTGTGTAGTGTATACCCAAATTATTTTTGTGTTTACTATGAATGGACCCTACGAGTCGTCGGGTCCCATTTAGATCCATGGTTTGCGAGTCAAAAGGTTAATAGTGTGTGTCTGGTGACACAGTAGTGACGACTCATGGAGACGAGTTGTTATGAGACCCATAATGGCTAAAAACTTATTTTTCTAATTTTTTTAATTAGGGTATTTTAGAAATTTTCCTCTTATCCCATAACTAACCCATAACCTATATACATACTTAGGGCCCTATTATCATCGACAAAATACTCTAAGTATTCTTTCTTCTCTCTCAAGTATCTCAAGTTCCAATACTTAGGGTTTCTAAAAAGCTAGACAAGAAGAGTTTCAAAGGCTGAATTCTCTAAATAATCTTGGGTATTTAAGGCATGTTACTCTTTCTAAATTATTATATTTCTAAAATAATGTATTTTAAAGTATTAGTCATATAATTTTGATGTTTGTTTTGAACATGGGTTGAGGGCATTGAGTGACTATTGTTTATGTGAGTGTAATACCCCATGATATTCTAAGGTTGATTCATCTCCTTGTTCTGTGCTTAAGGGATCAAAGGATTGAGAATTTCACTAAGTGTTGAGGGTTTAGACATGTTCAAGACCTCTAAACTTTACAGGTGTTTATCTTTTCCTTCCCATCACTAATATGATGGTTTTTGAGTTGATTCATGTATAGGGATGTTAAATGTATGTCTCAAGAGAGTTTTGAGATTTTCATACGGGGTCCGATGCATTTTTGGATAGCTCAAATAGCAAGCCCTCGCGAAAGGCCTATGGTATAAGGGTTATTCACACATCAGTGGGTGTCGGGCAACAAAGTCTGCTCCCCAATACTGGGTATTGCATCGCCAGGCCATTCCTACTTTTATAGGGGTCATGGCAAATTATGTGTTGTGCCTCCAACTCCTTGGTAATTGAGATCAAGGGGAAATTAGGTCTTTTTACCTTAGCCCAATTCATCCATTTCATAATTTGCGGCATCTTTAGGGGCATTATTTTCTCTTTTATCTCAAATTCCCTCATTATAAACCTTGCTCCTTCCCTAGAACAAACCCCAAGTTCTTTCTTTAAAAAGTCAAGATTTCAATCTTCCAAGTTCAACAAACCCTTATGAAATCCTCAAAAAAATAGATATTAAGGTACGTGGGGTGTTCATCCATGGGCCCCTTTCACTAATGAAGCACAAATGCCTTCTTTTAAACTAAAGAATTGATTTTTCTCTTATTACATAGGTTTATAAGATCAAGATGGATTAAATTTAATTGTTTTCCATAAAATTTGAACCAACTCATATCTAAGAATAATTTCATGGAAAAATTAGAGTAACCCATGCTTTAAGTTTCAATTTCCTATGTTATGTATAAGTGAATTTTATGTTATATTATCAAGTTATGATCTTAGTAACCTAATCATTCTATTTTCCTAGGTTTAAGACAATCCCCTTTTCAACTTTATTATTCTCACATGTTGATAAAATGTCTATGTTTTGAGATCTTTGAACTATAATTTTATACTACAGTTTTAAGACTTAATATTATATTTTATGATAATTTAGTGTTGGCGAGTTATGAACACCCATACCTACCTGTTTTACATGATTTCAAATCTTTCAAGTGATGATTTAAGTTAAACAATGAATATTACCATTTACTCATTTATTATGATCATGATGAGTAAAGTCAGTTGTTATATTTAATTTAATCTAGTTCAATCCAGTACTAGTGTCAGTTCAGTTAGGAGTAGGATTTAGTACCGAGTAAACCCAGGGATTGGGTCTCACCTGCCAGTAGAGGGTGTGACCTTTAGTAGTAGTACTTCCATTCCAAAACTACATATCTATCATAGGTTTGATATGCCTACCTTCCTATTGAGGGTTGACACATATATCATGAGATCACCTACCATCAGAGGGTGCTTCTCTTGTCCTTTAGGACATCAGCCTTGTGGATCCATATAATAAGCCATGTGTAAGTACCCTTGGCATGGTACTGATACTCTTCCAACTGGGTTATAGGTTCTACCCAAATTATCTCATATTAAGGCATGTCAGTTATATGATACCTCCAATAATTTCAGTCAGTATTCCAGTATATCCCAGTTCAGGTTTGCTGGACCAAGTGTACAAATTTTTAGTCATTCAGTAATACAAAATTCATTCTTTCAAATTTTAGAATGTCTTAGTAGAATTATAATACTTTGTATTGCATTCTTAGATGTTCCATGTTTATCCATTCATGCTAAGTTAGTTTATGTATTTTAGCCAGTCCTCATCTCATGTTCCAATACATTCACAGTACAAACCACATACTTTTCTTTATGCTATGTTGTCTTATAACATAGTTTAAGATTCTCAATTTCTTGATCGTTCTTAAATAACTCAGCGTTACTCAGCACCAGTAGTGGTAAGTCCTCATCCATCAAGGACTTGATATATTTACTTTAGTTATTTTAGTAGATCTTTAGGTTCAGTCAGTAGGAGTTACTCATAGGTTTGTCCCATCAACTCCTCATAATGTTTGAAGGCTTTGAGGCCATCAGTTATTTTAGTATTACCAATTATTTCAAATAGGCAAATTGTTTTTCTACTATGTTATTAGATATTACAGACATGTTTTGATATATATTTTAGTATTTAGTTTGATAGTAGCTTATTAGTGTATTTTTTTCTCATGTGTCATATTTGTATATTACTCAGTGTTCACAGTAGGTACTAGCTCATAGGTTAGGTTGTGGTAATTTATGACCATAAAAATCATTGTCTAGACTAGGGGTGCCTCGGGCCATTACAAAACTTGGTATTAGAGCCTAAGGATTTAAAATGTCCTAGGGATTCTAAAAGTTACCTTGAGTAAAGCCTTGTGCATGGGTTTGAAGTGTGCCATACCTATGGACAAGTGGCTACGATACATTTTTAGGAAAGTTTCATTTCTATTAGTGTTCATGTCATCAGAAATAGCATTAGCTCAATGTAATTTTTCTTTCTAACTCATTCGTCATTATATTTACATATAATACCTCATAGACGAAACAACAAAAGATTGAATGAGGATCAACCGTCATCACCACATGTTTAGTAATATTCCCTGAATGAAAATGTCTCTCATGCCAAATCTAGGGCAGTTTTCCCTACCCTATCCCATTTAACAGTTGCCCAAAACAATCCAAAGATTTTTTCCCAACAAATACAATGGAAAATATAGCAGTAGTCATGATTTGAGATTTTTCTTGGATGAATCCACCTCTATTTTCTAGACCCAAGTTAGAGGAGAATTCAAAAGAGTTTTTGGACATAGTGCAGAAAATGAAAGATATTATGGGTGTCACTTCGAGTAAGAGTGCAAAGTTGGTTACGTATCAGTTGCAAGATTTAGCTCATACTAGGTTTAAGCAATGGAAGAAAGATCGAGGTGTTGATGCAAGGAATGTTGAGTAGGAGGATTTTGCCACAACTTTCATAGATATGTTCTTCCCCTAGAGTCGAGAGAAGCTAAGGTTTAGAAGTTCATCAACTTGAAGAAGGGTAATATGCCCATGAAGGAGTACTCACTTAAGTTCATCCAGTTGGCATGGTATGATCCTACTATAAAGGAAGATAACTGGTGTAGAGTGAGTATGTTTTTATCTGGTGTAGCTGATAGTAAGGTTAAGGAGCGTAGGACTGCTATTTGATTAAGTAGATGGACTTTATCGTTCATGCTTCACATATTTAGGAGTAAAAATATAAGGAGAGGGAGAGAGAATAAAAAGGCAGAACAGGTAGTTTTAACTTTTCTCAGCCAAGGTTCCAAGGTGATAACTATTCTAAGTTCTGTCAAAAATTTTTTGCCCCATCTCTGCCTTTAAATAGTGAACTAATGCCTAAGTTTAGGAAAGGCAGTTGGGATAGAGAACATGGCTCTAAGTCCTAGGGTAGTGTGAATAGTAGTTGCACTAATCGGCTTTATTGGAGATATGGTAGGAATCATCTGGGTGAATGTAGGGATGGTAGTGATATGTATTTTTGATATGATAAGACAGGCCACAAGGTCAAGGATTACCTAGAGGCTGGTCAGTAGGGTTAATGCAGTCGTCTTTAAGCTCCAACCGGTCGCCTGCCTCAGCAAAGTGCCACTTCTAGTGCAACCAGTGGGCAACATAATAATAGATTGTATGCTTTCTAGACATAGCATGATCAAGAAAGTTCTCCTGATGTGGTTATGGGTATGTTACATGTTTTCCATCATCAAGTTTTTATTTTACTAGACCCTAGAGCTTTATTTTCTTTTGAGACCCCTTACATAGCCTTTAGTTTTAGTGTCAGTCTTGAAACATTAAAAGAGCCTTTCTCAGTGTATACCCTAGTGGGTAAATTTATTATATCTAGACTGGTATACAGAAATTACTCAGATAAAGTATCTTAGAAAATCACCTCAGTTCATTCAGTAGAGTTAGAGATGACTAATTTTGAGGTCATTCTCATCATGGATTAGCTCTACTTATGTTATGCCTCAAGTTATTATAGAACTAGAGTTTTTCATTTTCAGTTTCCCAATGCACTAGTTATTGAATAGAGGGGTAGTACTTCAGTGCTTAGGGAAAGATATCTAAGGGGTGTGCTTACTGTTTTGTCCAGGTCAAAGACTCAAATTTTGAGACTTCTATTTTAGAGTCAAATTATGTAGTAAAAGAATTTCCAGATGTATTCCCTAAAGATCTTTCCAGAGTTCCTCTCGAAAGGGAAATTGACTATGAAATAAATCTCCTTTTATTTACAAAACCTATCTCTATTCTATCCTACAGAATGGCTCCATATGAGCTCAAGGATTTGAAGAAACAATTAAAATATCAATTATATAAGGGTTTCACAATGCCTATTGTTTCTACTTGTGGCACTCCAGTCCTATTCTTGCATAAGAAAGATGGTTCTCTCAGAATATGCTCGACTGCCATCAGTTGAACAAAGTCACCATTAATAATAAGTATCCACTCACAAAAATTGAAGACTTGTTTGACTAACTTTTTTCTCTAAGGTAGACCTTAGATCTGGCCATCATCAGCTTAGAGTCAGAGAATGTGACATTTCAAAGATAGCTTTCAAAACTCAACATAGTCACTTCGAATTCCTGGTTATGTCTTTCAAACTAACAAATGCCCATGCAGATTTCATGGACTTAATGAATAGGGTGTTAAAGTAGTACTTGGATATGTTCGTCATTGTCTTCATTAATGATATCCTTGTTTATTCCCGAATTAAGGATCATTATGAAAACTAACTAAGAAATTTATTATAGACTCTTAGAGCTCATTTGTTGTTCTCTAAATTGAGTTAGGGTGAATTTTGTCTGAGATCATTAGCTATCCTTAGCCATATTATTTACGGTGATTGCATGCGAGTTTTCCCTTAAAAATCCAAGCAGTGATAAACTGACCTAAACCCATTTCTCCATCTAATATTAAGAATTTTTTGGGTTTGGATGGCTATTACAGATGGTTTTTTGGGTTTTTCTCCAATTTAGTCCCCATGTCTCGATTGACTCAGAAGAGAGTCAAATTTCAGTGGTCAGATCTTTGTGAGAAGAGTTTTTATAATTTGAAGACTCAACTCACTTCCACCTTAATCTTGACTTTGCCAAATATTTTAGATGGATTTGTAATTTACTATGATGCTTTCAAAGTTTTTATTGGTTGGATTTTGCTACAGAGAGTCAAGGTCATAGCCTACGTCTCTAGATAACTTAAACCCCTGGAAAAGAATTATCCTACCCATGATCTTAAGTTTGCAGTTGTTGATTTTTCTTTGAAAATTTAGAAGCATTATATTTATGGGATTCATTTTGATGTGTTCACTAACCATAAGATTTTAAAGTACCTGTTCACGCAAAAAGATCTGAATCTTCATTAGAAAATTTTCCTTTAGTTCTTAAAAATTATGATATAAGCATGTTGTATCATCTGGGCAAGGCCAATGTAGGGGCAGATGCCCTAAGTAGATTGTCCATGGGTACTATTGCTCATGTTGAGAAAGACTACATGAAGTTAGTCAGTGAGGTTCATTAGCTTACTAGATTGGGTGTTAGGTTGGTTAATTCAGCTGAAGATAATGTATGGGTTCAGAATAGTTTGGAGTCTTTATTGGTTTTTGAAGTGAAGGAAAAACAAAATAGGGATCCTAGTTTGGTTAAGTTGAAGGAGGTAGTTATAGATCAGAAAGTAGACGTTTTAACCCAAGGGGGAGATGTTGTGCTTCATTGTTTGGGCAGGTTATGTGTTCCATGTGTTGATGGTTTGAGACAATGAATACTTACAGCAACACATGGTGCATGTTATTTTATTCATCTAGAAGCCACTATAGTGTACCATGATTTGCAGGAAATGTATTGGTGGAATGGTATGAAGAGGGATATCACAGAGTTTGAGGATAAGTGTTCAAATTTTTAGTAGGTTAAGGTTAAGAAGCAATTGCCTAGTGGTAAATTACTGGAGTTTTGCATCCCTCTTAGAAGTGAAAAGTGGTGAACATGGATTTTGTGATAGGGTTTCCTCGTACGGGTTGTCTGCATGATTCGATTTGGGTAATTTTGTATAGAATGACCAAGCCAGCCCATTTCTTGTAATTCCCTACTTCATACACAGCTGAGGATTATGCCAGGTTATGTCTTAGGTAGTTTGTTAAGTTTCATGGTATTTTGTTGTCTATCATTTTAAATACAGGTACATAGTTTACCTCTTGCTTTTGGAAGGCTTTTCAGAAGGATCTGGGTACCCAAGTCTATCTCAGCACAACCTTTCATCCTCAGACACATGGTCAAGTAAAGAGGATCATTCAAATGTTAGAGGACATGTTGAGGGCATGCGTATATGCCTTTAAGGGTAGTTGCGATAACCACTTTCCTTTAGTTATGTTTGCTTATAATAGTAGTTATCACTCCAGTATTCAGTTGGCTCTATTTAAGGATCTCTATGAAAGGAGGTGTAGATCCCTTATTGGTTGGTTTGAGGCCGATGAGGCTGCTTTAATACAGCTAGACTCAGTGTTTATAGCAATGGAGAAAGTTCAGATGATTCAGAAGAGGTGGAAAATAATCCAAAGTTGTCAAAAATTTAATGCACAAATGAGAAGACAGGATCTTAAGTTTGAGGTTTGTGATTTATTTTATTGAAAAATTTCTCCCATGAAGGGAATGAAGAGATTTTCCAAGAAGGGGAAACTCAGTCCCCGCGATGTTGGCCTTTAAAGAATCTTAAATCATTTTGGAAAGGTAGCTTATGAGCTTAAGTTGCCTGCAAAGTTTCCATCAGGTAGTCTAGTGTTCCATCTATCTTTGTTAAAGGAATGCATTGGTGATTTAGCTTTTGTTATTCCTTTATAAAGTATGGATGTTTAGGATAGTCTTTCTTTTGAAAAAGTCCAAGTTAAGATTAGTTTTTGTCAGATTCGTCGACTAAGGAACAAAGAAGTTCCCTAGGTCAAAGTTCTATGGATGAATCAGTTGGTTGAGGGAATTACTTGGGATGCAAAAATAGATATGCAAGCCTAGTTCCCTTATATTTTCTTTGATAAATCCGACTTGGCTTGAGGTAAAAAATTTTCTTAGATTAACACAATTCTATTCTCAGTTTCAGTTATGTTACCATTCTCATGTCATTTGTATGCATTCATGAATTCAATTCAGCTCATGTATCGTGCTTCAGAGTCTATTATGTAATCATTTTCCAAACAACGCATGTTCAAAATATGACTTCGGTGTCATTAGTATCCTTAGTCTAACCAGTCTCATTCGAGGAAAAATTTTCCCCAATGTGAGTTTTTGTAATACCCCATAATATTCTATGCTCGATTCAGCTCTTAGTTACATTCTTAAGGGGTCCAAGACTTAACAAATTCAGTAAATATAGTGGGCTTTGTCATTTTAAAGACCCCTAGACTTTATAAATTTTTACTTTGGCCTTCCCAACGCTGAAAAGTAGGTTTTTGATTTAATTCATCTTTATGGAGGTTAAAGGTATCTCTTGAGAGTGTTTGGGTATTTTAGTATAAAGTTCTTGGCATTTTAGTATAGCTGAAACAACAAGCTCTTATGATAGACCCGCAGTACGAAGGTCATTCCCATTTTTAAGGGGGTCACAGTGCGAGGCCTATCCCCATGATTGGGTGTCGGGACAAGAGGACATTCCCACTTTGTTAGGGATCGCAACACATTGCATGTTGTGTGTCCAGCTCCTCGATCATTAAGATGAGGGGGAAGTTAGGTCTTTTTCCCTCAACCTATTTTGCTTATATCATGATTTAGGTAATCATTAGGGGCATTATTTGCCCCTGTCCCTAAAAATCACTCATTATAAACCCTCCTTCTTCAAAAGAACAGAGCCCAAGCTCATTCTTCAGTAAATCAACTTTTCAAGATTCCAAGTTTATCCTTATGTCCTTTTCACCCATGGAGCCCAAAGGCCTTCTTTTCAACTAATGAATTGAATTTTCTCTTGTTATGGGATTTTTCAAGTTTAAGATGGATTAAATTTATGTTTTTCCTTGGAAGTTAACTCAATTCATGTTCAAGAATGATTTCATGAAAAAATTAGGTTAACCCATGCTTTAAGTTTAAATCCCCCATGTTAAATTCAAGTAAATTTCATATTAGATTTTAGTTTTATGATCTTAGTAATGTAACCATGTTATTTTCCCATGTTTAAGACATTTTTTTATTCAAGTTCGTAATTCTAAAATATTGATGAACGGTCTATGTTTTGGGATCTTTGACCCATGATTTCGTGCAATATTTTTAAGCTTTAATAATGTATTTTATGATCATTCAGTGCTGGCGATTTTTGAACACCCGATGCCTACGTGTTTTACATAATTTTGTATCTTTCAAGTAATTATTTTTATAAAATCATAAATATTACTAGTTACTCACTTTTTATGATCATGATTAGTAATGTTAGTTGCTATGTTCAGGTGAATGTAGTTTTGTCTAGTACAAGTGTCAGTTCTGTTGGGAGTAGGTTTTAGCACCGAGTGAACCCAGGAATGTGGGCCCACCTTCTAATAGAGGGTGTGACCTTTAGTAGCAGTCCTTGATTTTCAGAACTATGTAGATAGCGTAGGTTTGAGATGTCTTCCTTCCAGTTTAGGTTGACATATATCTCGTGAGAGCACCTACCAATAGAGTGTGACTCCCTAGTCCATCGGGACATCAGCCATGTAGATCCATATTATCAGCAATGTGTTAGTAACTAGGGCATGGTACTAATACCCTTCTAACTAGGGTTATAGGTTGTACCACGATTATCTCATATTGGGGCATGTCAGTTACATGATACCTTACACAGTTTTAGTCTGTATTGCAATATATCCTAGTTTAAGTTGGCTTGACCAAGTGTATAGATTTTTAGTCAGTCAGTTATACAGAATTTAGTTTTTCATAATTCAAAATTTTTCACGAACATGATTATACTTGGCCTTGAATTCTCTGATATTACATGTTGATGCATTCTTGCTCAGTTATTTCATGCATTTCAGCCAGTCCTCATCTTATATACTAGTACACTCAAAGTAATGACCGCATACTTTACTTTGTGTTATGTTGTCTTATAACATAGGTTTGGATTCCTAGTTTCCTAACAATTCTTAAATAGCTCATCATGACTCAGAAGCAGTAGCGGTGAGTCCTAACCATAGCGAACATAATATGTTTATTTCAATTATTTCAGTACTTCTTTATGTTCAATCAGTCAGAGTTAGTTGGGTGTTTGTCCCATCATCTCCACACGATGTTTAGAGGGTATCATACAATTAGTTAGACAATCAATCAGTTATTTCAGTATTACCAGTTTTTCAGATAGATAGTTTGGTTTTGTAGTATATTATCAGATATTAAAGACATGTTTTGTTACATAATCCAATATTCAGTTTTATAATACCTTATCAGTTTATTTTTTACTCATGTATCATATTTAAACTTTCATCGGTGGTCATTGAAGGTACCAGCTCATGGGTTAGCTTGTGGTCATTTATTATCATAAGCACCGTTGTCGTTTACTAGGGGGTAGCCTCAGGTTGTGACAGTGATGTTTCATGTTTTTATATGAATTAGTTATGCATAAATGGTGGTTTTGAAACCAATTTGATGCATGGGTTTGGTGAATAAAGTAGGGGATGGTGATTCCCTAAATTTTTCAAATAATGGCAGTTGAATTTATAACGTCCTCAGCCTATACTTTGAAATTGGTTTTCAACATAAAAAGTATGCACATTGAACTACTGTTAAACTATTGCATAATTTGTAAAGTCCATGAAGTTTAAAAATTTGAACTAAATCTTCTGGGTATGTGCAATTCCCCAAGCTAATGTATAATTGATCCAAGAAGTTTGTGAATTTCCCTAATTTATGATAATTGATTTGGCATGTCGGCGTTACCTCGCAAGAGTAGTTGGTATGACAACACAAATGGTGTTTCCCTAAATGTGTATTATGGTTCAAGGAATAGGAATATGTGTTAAAATATTTTAATTGGGGTTTAATAAGGGTAGTGTAGCTGAGTCGTGAAAGTGGAGGTCTCGAGGGACCAACACCAAAAATTATGGTTGTCGATGAAGGAGTCTACATGACCATGTAGTTCGAGTACCCTAATTATTATCACATGATTGGGAGGTTCAATTACCCTATATTATATTCTCGATTAGTGCTTCAGTCATCTTGGGATGGATAGAGGTTCCAGTCCCCCATGGTCTATACATGCATTCTCTGGTTCATTTGGGTACACACTATGAGGCCCTTTCAGCGAGGGAAGAGATGGACCCATACAACCCGTGGGTGACTTCTTATATTATGACGATTGAGCTACACGATCCAGGCTATGATTTTAAAGGTTCATGCTAAGCCTTGTTTCTTACCCCGATATATTTTATTGTATATATATATGTATGTATTTGCATATGATTATTTGCATTGGATTTTAAATGATTTTGAAGTATTGATCATGGCTTTATTTTTCTTCCATACCCCTGATTTACATGTAAGTGCTCAACCAACTAACTATATTCGAATTTTGTATCCCCACATGATGTAGGAACCCAGGATACTTATACTTTTCCTACACAGAGTTAAGTGGATCAGTTTAATTCATTAGTTCGTTGTGGTGAAGTGGTGAGCTTGCATTTTCAAAAAGACTTACTTTCCTTATCCCTTATCATTGACTAAAAATTAGGATTTTAGATTATCAATAATATTTTCATTGTCATTGTACGGGTCGGGGGCATATCTCGACACCTTATTGATTTCAATTCTGTTTAAAAGGTTATTTGGATGACTGTGTACTTAGTTTATGATGTTGCTTAGTTTTTTTAGTATTTTTTTTCATTTTTTCGATTACTTTTTACTTAGTATAAGATAAACTCAAGACTCATCCTAAAGCCTTGAGTTTATCTTATACTATCTTGTTATATGTTTGGAATCATCAAACATTTGGGTATTGTGTTTTTTTGGTGAGGTGCAGGGGGTTATCTCTTGTCCTCGTTGGACTTGAGATACCCATCATAGACAAACCCTTGTTTGAGTTGTTCTAAAGTTCATATCACAACCTAGGTTCATTGTTAATTGGGTGTCCACAATACCGTCTCAAGTGGCGGCCCATTTATGGGTATGTAGAGCACCACACTTATAAGGGAAAGGCTATGAGGCATTTAGAAATGTAACGCTTTCTTGTTGTTTTATTTCATGCTATAGAGTCTATAATCTTTAAATATTGTCTAATTCCCATACGTTCGCTATTTATATAATGTCTTCCAGAAAATATGATGCTTGTGAAAACTCATTAGTCCCATCTAAGGATAATGTGGATGGAGCTTGTCCTACTCAAGGAGTTTGGACCCAATCTAGGATCATTGCTTCTAATTTCTCTAGTAGAGTTCCACCGCTTTACCTTATCCCTCCTCTAATACCTTAGGCCATTGTTTCTAATGTTGAGTTTTTCTCATCCATCCATTTGCTTACTCAATTTTTTTCCTCTCAGACTGAGCGTGTTACTTTGGTTGCTCTATCTTATGAGGTCACTATGGTTGGCCAAGTTATGAGATTGAGTCCTCCAGCTTTCATAGGATCTAAAGTTTAGGAAGATTCTCAAAATTTTATTAATGAGAGGGAAAAGATTTTCTATATGATATATGCTACCGATATATTGGGTGTGTAGTTTTTTACTTATCAGTTGAAAGATATGGTGTATCAGTGGTATGAGGAATAGGACTAGTCTAGGAGCAATGATGTCGAGTTGTCTCATGGGATGACCTCTAAATTGCTTTTCTTAATCTCTTCTTTCCTTCAGAGTTGAGGGAGGCAGAGGTTGAGGAATTTCTAAATTTGAAGCTAACAATGCCTATGCATACATTCAATTGTACGTGGTCTACCAAGTAGTAAAGTAGCCGTCAAGATGCCAAGTATCGTCCCACAAGGACTTGTTTTAAATAACTATCCAATTCTAGGTTAACAATTTGAGAAGAGTAACAAATAAAGTTTTAGAGTTGCAAAATAAAAATAAGCTAAACTAATGCGGAAAAGTAAATGACTTTGGACAATCAAAGGATAAAGACCCGGGGTTAAGGGTTACGAACAATCATACTACGTTATTGAATTTCATTCCTTAACTCGCTTACCTTGGTTGTTGATTCATAAGTTTAATTGTATGAAATGGTCTCCCAACCTTGAACAGTTAACCTAATTTGAACCTTATAACCACATCATTGATCGGGTATGTAATAATTCAATTAAGTGATTTATGCTATCATCCTACATATGAGTCAAGTAAGGCTTCTAGGTACATCCATGTCCTAGATGCTAATTCGAAATTATAGTTTTATAAAAGAATACGAACCTTACATTACTTATCCCCATGCTCTATCTTCCTATTCCCCCTCCCGAGATCACACGGTCGACAATGAATATATTTTAAGGGTAACTAATCCTTAAAATATTTAAAACAAGGATAAGAAACAACTACAATAATAAGCAAATCAACAAACTTAATTCAAAACGAAAGTATTCATGGTCTTTACCTTAACCTCGGAAAGGGAGTTTAGAATTTAATGGAATTATTCAAAACCCAATTTATTTTATTGATGATACAAACCATGAAACAAACTAAAGTTAAGAAATAAAACCCTAAAGAAGTTGTGGAGCAGCGTCCAATTGTCCAATAACGTACAAAAGTAAGTAAAAACGTGCACAAGGATGTATTTATAGTAAAATGGTAAGCCAAAGCCATGTTGGACAAGGATTCATCGTGCATTTCAGGCCTGGAATAGGGGGAACCAAGGGCTCCATTGCACTACTCTGGAGGGGGCGACGCGGGCTCATTGCTGGTAGCTTCTTGAAAATGTGTCCAAATATTTTGCTAAGTGTTGATCGTACCATCTTTCGTCCCTTGTATTTTCGTATATTTCCCATGGATTTTTAGCATTTCTATAATCATTATAGCCTTGAACTTAGATAAAAAAAATTATCCTACATAATCACACCACAAATTAAAGATCATAACAACACAATATCCTCAATAATGAATCAAAATCACAAGCTAAGACAAGGCTTGATTCCATGATCTGCAACTTATTGTACGACTCTAGACACCATCCAATTGAACTTTGTACCTTAAAAATAAGTATTTCAAATCATAATTAAACATTAAAATCATTATAAACTCCTTAAACACATTAAAATCAAAAGAAACCAACTAGACACACAACTAGCTCAAGGTAGTAAAACGAGTTTCCTCGATTGAACATTAAATAACTCAATTAAGCACAAACTTGATTAGAAAACATGTTAAACATTGTAAAAATTACTTGACATCTTATATGGTTCTTTTTATCATAAATAACACATTAAGAACACGATTTTCTTTCAAAACAAGGCTAAATAAGCTGGAATAGTAACACTAGAGTGCATAAATACATTCAACATCACCACCACAAACTTTATGACTTGTTGTCCTCGACAACCCTTTACTATAAGAATCATAAGATGAGGAGACTCTACACTACTACAACTACAAAGACACTCAAGCTAGTACTACTATGACTACACAAAATGTAAGTTTCTACACTAAACATGTTATAGACTATTGAAAGCTCAAGAATATTACTTTAAAATATCCTAGCCTCAAGATTAGACTGGCCAATTGGTAAACCCATGCATATTTCTCAATGAAGGATATCATAAAAATCATCCACATTCATCAAACATGTTCCCCTTACAACAAGAGAGTTACCCATAAGTACCTACATAAATATAATTTATCATGTAATGGGTACAAGAATCAAATTACGCTCATGCTCACAAGGAATTCATAAGTTACACATAATGAACCATAGGCTTTCCCTTTGTGTAGTGCTCTACTAATATCATCATGATGAAGCTTAAGATATATTAGGCCATTTTTGGGTTGTAATGTAGGCTAAGGGACGGGTTGGAACTATCTTGATCAAGAATAGTGACTAACCTCTCTGTGCGTTTTAATACACTACATCATACAATTAAAACCAATCTCCAACAACCAAATTACCTTTTTGCCATCAGCCCATATCTTTTTCCATCCACCCATATCTTTTGTTTTGCATTTTCACAAATGAATGTTGGAAGTATTGTTTATTACCACATGAATCAATATTTTTTTCTTCTTCTTTTTCAAAACCATGGTAATATTTCTAGCATAATTTCTATCACACTTATCCACCACACATCAATTATCAACACCAAATTCACCTTTTCCCTTATATTTCTCAAACTCCTTACTCAATTAATTTTTTATTAAAGCGCCTAGGAGCTTTGGACTAAATTAAGGTGTAACACCCCGTATTTTCCTAGCATTATCTAAGTCACAATACATGTGTAATCATGGATAAAATTTTGTAACACTCATTATTTTTTAGTTTAGAGCCTGCCATTGTGTAGGAAATTCAATTAGCTTTTAAATGATATAAAATTCACCTAAATCCGATAACCGAGTAAGATGTTATGGAAGTTTTAAGTTTCAGTTATTAAACACCATAATTTTAACCTTTAGCGCATTGCGTAGATAGTCAAAATTACAATTGTCAATTTTCAATGTGACTCCGCGATCATGGCGCATCGTGAAGAAAACTAATTTCTCGTTTGTAAATTTCCATTGGGCCTTCGCGATCATGGCGAATCGAAAAGATTGCTAAAATGGTATCCACAGGCTTACCATAATGGTGGCGCATCACGTCGTTGATCCAGGTCCCAGTTATCCCTTTTCTAGTGGCTTGGCGCGAAAGGGGCACGTCGTGCCAAGGCCAAACGATTTGGATGGTTAGTTTTCAGCTTCTATTTTTAAATTCATTTAAGGGTATTGGATCTTTTTCCACGGCCCTAATTAACCCAAAACATGAAATTTAACCCCTAAATCCCTAAGTAGACATCATTATTTCAATTCCTCTCACAATCAAAAATCCCTCTTTCAAGAACAAGAAACCCTAGCTCTCAAAATCAAGGAAATTCTCAAGAACTCTCCATCCATCTCCTCAAATTCATTAACCCCAGTATGTTAGATGTTCATCCATGGATCTCTTTCTTCCATGGAGTCCATGCAACCCCTTTAAATTATAAAATTATGATTTTTTTCAAGTTATCATGTTTTAAAGTATGATTTCATCCATGAATCTCCATGTACTTTTGATTTTATACCAAGTCACCATGAAATTATTTTTATTATTCAATCTTCCACGTTTTAATACATTTATTTACTGAATTAAACCGTGATTTAATGTTATTATGATGAATTCATGCTATTCCTAAAAATTCCATGACATTCCTATGATTGTTTTAAACCATGATCTACAAGTGTTTCATAAAATACCTACAAGAGTGATTTAATTATAAAGAACCTTCATATTTGGATCTCCAATTGTTAGTATCATTTTACTATAACTATTTTGAGTCTTTGGGGTGTTCAATACCAGAAATCCATAGCTGTTTATATAGTCTATTCTTAGTATATTAAATGACAGTCTTCAAAATATACTATCAGCACTTTAGAATAGTCAAATACCACTTAGTTAAACTCAGAATAGTCTAGTATCTTAGTGTCTTTCTGTTGGGAGTAGCATTTAGCATCGAGCGAGTGTAGAGTTGGCAATTTACGCGTAAGATAGGAAGATTCCTTAGTAGCAATCCCTATACTCCAAAACTATGTAGCCAGCATAGGATTTGAGTAGTCACCCATCAGATTAGGCTTGACTATCTCATAAGGGTCACCCGTCTGTTCAGGCTTGACACCCTTAGTCCTTTGGACATTAAATCAGTTTAATGGATCCACGCAACTATTGTTAGTACCCTTGGAAGGGTATTAACACCCTTCCAACTTAGGTTATAGTTTGGACACTGATTAGCTCAAGTTGGGGAATGTCGATTAGATGATTCCTCCCACAGTCTCAGATATAGTCTTAGTTACAGTCACAATTTAGTTATTCAATCTTAGTATTGTTTAACCAAAGCATATAAATTTCAGTTATTTTAGTATTTTAGTTTATTGATTTTACTCAGTTCATGTTATATGCTTGGTCATACATCCTTAGTGTCTACAGATTTTCATGTATTTTCAGTATGTATATATTCTCATGTATACATAGTGTTTAAATGCTTCATATATTTCTAGTGCCTACAGATTTCATGTTATTTATTTAGTATCCCATGCTTTACATTTATATTTAGATATTTTATTATTCATGTTCATGAAACCATGCATATCAGCCTACCTCATTTAGCATACCAGTACATTCAAAGTACTGATTGCATACCTTTTTTCAGTACTATGATGTATCATATCATAGGTGCTGAAGCCTAGTTCCAGGATCATGATTAGACTTATCAGATCATTAGCAGTAGCAGTGGTGAGTCCTCACACTTTGAGGACAGGCTTACTTTATTACACATCTTAGTTAGTAGTTAGTTGGAGTTTGTTGGGGCCTGTCCCATCTACTCATAGTCAGTCATTTGGTTTTAGAGGCTTTTCATATATTATAGTCAGTTATTCATTTTTCAAATATTATAGTATTTATCCATTTTATCACTATTTTATTAGATTCAGTCAATTGTTTCTATAGACTCGTATTTATATTTTCAATTCAATTATTAAAACCTTATGGCATGTCAGTATTCTTCTGTATTTATGATTATATTATTCATTGCTTAAAACAGGTACCAACTCATGGGTTAGCTTGTGGTTTCTCGGGACTATAAGCACCGTGTAATGACTAGGGGTAGTCTTGGGTCGTTACAAACTTTGTATCAAAGTTTTAGGTTTTAAAGTGTCCTAGGAAATCTAAAAGTCGCATCAAGTAGAGTCTTGTGCATGGGTACGTAGCGCGCGACACTTATAGATGAGAGGCTACAAGGAATTTAGGAAAAGTTTCCCTTCTTTCAATATTTATGTCATGCGAGTGAGCATGAGCTTAAGATAAACTCCCTGTCTAATCTATTTCTTCCTTTCGTTTACAGAACATGCCTCCCAAGAAGAACAGAAGAAGAATAAGAACTTAGCCAACCCCTTAGCCCATCCCAAAAAATCGTTTAGAGGAGCATGTCTGTCAAGTAGAATTTAGGGTTGTATTCACAAATCTAGCAAACTTTATAGCAGTATATAATTAACTGCCAACTGCTGTTCTGGCCAACCTAGTGGTAAATATTATTATGACTAGAATTTAGGATTTCACCCGGATGAATCCTCGTTTCTTCACGGGGTCCAAGTCTAAATAGGATCCATAGGAATTCTTAGATATGGCTCAAAAGGTAATGGATGCTATGGGGGTAACATCTAGTCAGATTTATGAGTTTGCTACATACCAATTGAAGCGTGTAGCCTATTCTTGGATTAAGTAGTGGAAAATTGATTGAGGTATTGATGCAGGGCCTATAGAATGGGAAGAGTTTTCCATAACTTTCATGGATAAATTATTTCCATTAGGGTTGAGGGAGGCCATGGTGTTAGAATTTATTAATCTGAGGTAAGGCAGTATGAGTGTGAGGGAGTATTCTCTCAAGTTTACTCAGTTAGCTAAGTATGCTCCTCATGTAGTAGATGATAATAGGTCCAAGATGAGTAAGTTTGTGTTTGGCGTGTCTGATAGTATGGTCAAGGAGTGTAGGACCGCAATGTTGATTAGCGAGATGAATTTGTCTAGGCTGATGGTCCATGCTCAACAAATAGAGGAGCAAAAGATTAAAAAGAGAGACAAAGAAAACAATAGATCCAGGATGGGTAGTTTTAACTTTAATTAGCCAAAGTCAGATGGTGGTAACTGTCCTCAGTTTCATCAGAGGTCTTTAAACATAGTACCTTCTGACAGAGCCTAAATTCAAAAATGACAATAGCGATAGGGCATCAGGCTCTAAGTCCCAGGTGTGTGTTACCAGTGCTCGTACCAATCCTTTATCTCAGAAGTGTGACGACACTATCATTGTTAGTGTAGAAGGGGTATGATGTATGCTTTGGGTCTGGTAAGCCAAGCCACCAGATTCGGAAGTGTCGGATAGTTTCTTAAAAATGTAGGGATGCATACCAACAGGGTCAATCCCATCAGTCATCAGTTCTATTCGGTCTTCCAAATCAGCAGGGTGCCACTCCAAGTGCTACCAGTGGTCAGCGTCTGAACAGATTATATTCTATTAAGTCCCGCCAAGCTGAGAAAAATTCTACTGACATAGTTACTAGTATGTTGTAGGTCTTTCACTTACATATTTATGATTTACTAGACCCTGTCAATTCTCTTTCTTTTGTAACTCTATATATAGCTGTCAATTTAGGAGTTAGTCCAGCAAATCTAGCAGAGCCCTTTTCAGTGTCTGCCCTAGTGGGCGTTTCCATTATAGCCAGACAGGTATATAGGAACTGTCTGGTCATAATATTTTAGAAAGTTACTTTAGTTGATCTTGTGGAGTTACAGATGATGGATTTTGATGTCATTCTCGGCATTGATTGGCTATACTCATGCTATGCCTTAGTTGATTGTAGAAAAAGTATAGTTTGTTTTCAGTTTCATAATGCACTGGTCCTTGAATTGAGGGTTAGTACTATAGCTCTTAGGGGTCAGTTGATTTCTTACCTTTGAGCCAGAAAGATGATATCCTAGGGGTATGCCTATCATCTTTTACGAGTCAAAGACACTAACTTAGAAACTGCTAATCTTGAATCAGTCCCAGTAGTACATGAATTCTTAGATATATTTCCTGAAGATCTTCCTGGAGTTCCACTAGAAAGGGAAATTGCCTTTGGAATACACTTTTCCCATCAACCCATGTCTTTTTCCATCCACCCACATCTTTTGTTTTGACTCATCTCTGTTAAGGATTTTCACAAATGAATGGTAGAAGTATTGTTTATTACCACATGAATCAATATATTTTTCATCTTTTTTTTTAAAACCATGGTAATATTTCTTGCATAATTTTTATCGCATTCATCCACCACACATCAATTATCAACACCAATAATTATTACCTTGGGGTATCAAATACACATTTTCCCTTATATTTCTCAAACTCCTTACTCAATTAATTTTTTATTAAAGCGCCTAGGAGCTTTGGATCAAATTAAGGTGTAATACCCCATATTTACCTTGCCTTATCTAAGTCCCAATACATGAGTGTTCTTGGATTAAATTTTTAAACACTCATTATTCTTTAGTTTAGAGCATGCTATTTTATAGGAAATTTAATTATCTTTCCAACGATATAAAATTTGCCAAAATCCAATAACCGAGTAAGTAAATATGGCAATTTTATGTTTTAGTTGTTAAACACCGTTATTTTAACACTTAGCACATCGCATAGATAGGTCAAATTACAACTGTCGATTTCTTGTATGACTCAGCGATTGTGGTGCATCGCGGAGAAGGCCAATTACCCGTTTGTCAATTTGCAGTGGACCTCTACAATTATGATGCATCGCGAAGTTAGCTAAAATGGTATCCACAGGCTTACCATGATGGTGGTGCATCACGCTGTTTGTCCAGGTCCCAGTTGTCCCTTTTCTAGTGGCTTGGCTCGCAAGTGTCATTTCGTGCCAAGGGCCAAAATTGGGATTGTTAGTTTTCAGCTTCTGTGTTTAAATTCATTTAAGGGTATTTGGGTCTTTTTCCATGGCCCTAATTAACCTAAAACACAAAATTTAACCCCTAAAATCCCTAAGTAGTCATCATTACTTCAATTCCTCTCACAATAAAAAATCCCTCTTTCAAGAACAAGAAACCCTAGCTCTCAAAATCAAGGCAATTCTCAAGAACTCTCCATTCATCTTTTCAAATTCATTAACCCCGGTATGTTAGATGTTCATCCATGGAGACCACGCAACCCTTTTAAATTATAAAATTATGATCTTTTCAAGTTATCATGTTTTAAATAATGATTTCGTCCATAAATCTCTATGTAGTTTTGATTTTATACCATGTTACAATGAAATTATTGTTATTATTCAATCTTCCATGTTTTAATACTATTATTTACTAAACTAAACCTTGATTTAATGGTATTATCATGAATTTATGCTATTCCTACAAATTCCATGACATTTCTATGATTGTTTTAAACCAGGAACTACTAATGTTTGATAAAATACCTACAAGAGTGATTTAATTATAAAGGTCCTTCATGTTTTGATCTCCAAGTGTTAGTGTCATTTTACTATAAATATTTTGAGTATTGGGGGTATTCAATACCCAAAATCCATAGTTGTTTATTAAGTCTAGTCTCAGTATATTACATGAAAGTCTTCAGAATATATTATCAACACTTAAGAATAGTCAAATACCAGTTAGTTTAACTCAGAACAGTCTAGTATGTCAACGTCTTTCAGTTGGGAGTAGGATTTAGCAACGAGCGAGTGTAGAGGTAGTAGCTTCCCCATAAGATAGGTAGAGTCTTTAGTAGCAGTCTCTATACTCCATAACTATGTAGCTATTATAAGATTTAAGTAGTCACCCATCAGATTAGGCTTGACTATCTCAAAGGGGTCACCCGTCAATTCAGGCTTGACACCCTTATTCCTTTGGACATTAAATTAGTTTAATGGATCCACACAACCATTGTTAGTACTCGTGGAATGGTATTAAGCCCCTTCCCTCTTGGGTTACAGGTTGGACACCGATTACGTCAAGTTGGGAAATGTCGGTTAGATGATACCTCCCGTAATCTTAGCTATAGTCTCAGTTATAGTCAAAGTTTAGTTATTCAATCTTAGTGTTGTTTAACCAAAGCATACAAATTCCAGTTATTTCAGTAATTTAGTTTACTGATTTTACTCAGTTAATGTTATATGCTTGGTCATACATCCTTAGTGTCTACAGATTTCCATGTATTTTTAGTATTTATAGATTCTCCTGAATACATAGTGTTTAAATGCTTCATGTAATTTCTAGTGCCTACATATTTCATTATCCTTATTTAGTATCCCATGCTTTACATGTATATTCAAATAGTTTATTATTCATGTTCATGAAACAATGCATATCAGCCTACCTCATTTAGCATACCAGTACATTCAAAGTACTGATCGCATATCTTTCTTTTGTGCTATGATGTATCGTATCATAAGTGCTGATGCTTAGTTCCCAGATTGTGACTAGACTTATCAAATCCTTAGTAGTAGCAGTTGTGAGTCCTCATACTTTGAGGACAGGTTTACTTTATTTCACATCTTAGTTAGTAGTTAGTTGGAGTTTGTTGGGGCCTGTCCCATCAAATTATATTCAGTCATTTAGTTTTAGAGAATTTTCAGACATTATAGTCAGTTATTCATTGTTCAATTATTATAGTATTTATCCAGTTTATCACTATTTTATCATATTCATTCAATTGTTTCTACAGACTTGTATTTGAGTTTTAAATTTAGTTATTAAAACCTTATGGCATGTCAGTATTCTTCCATAATTATGATTATAATATTCATTGCTTACAGCAGGTACTATCTCATAGGTTAGCTTGTGGTCTCTCGGGACAATAAGCACCGTGTAATAACTAAGGGTAGTCTCGGGTTGTTACAAACATTATATTAGAGCCTAAGGTTTTAAAGTGTTCTAGGAAGTCTAAAAGCCGCGTTGAGTAGAGTCTTGTGCATGGGTATGTAACGCGCCACACTTATGGATGAGAGGCTACAAGGCATTTAGGAAAAGTTTCCCTTCTTTAAATATTCATGTCATGCGAGTGAGCATGAGCTTAAGTTAAACTCTGTGTCTAATCCATTCCTTCCTTCCGTTTACAGAACATGCCTCCCAAGAAGAACAAAAGAAGAATAGAAACTCATCCAACCCTTCATCCCATCTAGGAAAATCCTCTAGATAAGCATGCCTCTCAAGTAAAATTTAGGGTTGTATTTACTACTCTAGCAAACTCCATTGCAGCATAGAATTAATGACCAGCTGTTTTTCCGGCAAACCTGGTGGAAAATATTATTGCGACTAGAATTTGGGATTTTACTAAATGAATCCTCCTTCCTTCACGGAATCCAAGTCAGAATAAGATCCACAGGAATTCTAAGATATGGCTTTGAAGGTAATGGATGTTATAGGGGCGACTTCTACTTAGAGTGCCAAGTTGGCTACATATCAATTGGAGGATGTAGCCCATACTTGGTTTAAAAAGTGGAAAGTTGATAGAGGTGTTGATGCATGGCCTATAGAATGGGAAGAGTTTCACATAACTTTCATGGATAAATTCATTCCATTAGAGTTGAGGGAGGCCAAGGTGTTAGAATTTACTAATCTGAGGCAAGGCAGTATGAGTGTGAGGGAGTATTCTCTTAAGTTTATTCAGTTAGCTAGGTATGCTCCTCATGTGGTAGATGATAATAGGTCCAAGATAATTAAGTTTGTGTATTGCGTGTCTGATAGTGTGGTCAAGTAGTGTAGGACTACAATGTTGTTTAGTAAGATGAATTTGTTTAGGCTGATAGTCCATGCTCAACAGATAGAGGAGTAAAAATTAAGGAAATGGAGAGAGAAAAAAATAGATTTAGGATGGGTATTTTTAACTTCCATCAACCAAATTCAGAAGGTGGTAACTATCCTCAGTTTCATTAAAGGTGTTCAGCCATAGTACCTTCTTCAGCCAGAGCCCCAATACCTAAATTCAAAATAAGAATAGGGATAAGGCACCAGTCTCTAAGTCCAACGTCAGTGTTACCAGTACTCATACTAATCCTTTATCTTAGAAGCATGGCAGACACTATTAGGGCGAGTGTAGAAAGGGTATGATGTGTGCTTTGGGTCTGGTAAGCTAGACCATCAGATTCGGGAGTGTCGTGTAGTTGCTAAAAAATGTAGGGATGCACACCAATAGGGCCAATCCCATCAGTCATCAGTTTTATTCGGTCGCCTAACTCTACGGGGTGCCACTTCTAGTTCTACTAGTGGTCAATGTCTGAATAGATTATATGCTCTTCAGTCCCACCTAGATGAGAAAAATTCTACTGGCATAGTTACTGGTATGTTGCAGGTCTTTCACTTACATGTTTATGCTTTACTAGACCCTAGAGTTTTTGTTTATTTTGTAACTCCATATATAGGTGTCAATTTAAGAGTCAGTCCTAAAAATCTAGCAGAGCCCTTTTTAGTGTCTACCCTAGTGGGCATTTCCATTGTAGCCAGACAGGTACATAGGAACTATCTGGTCACAATATTTTAGAAAGTTACTTTAGTTGATCTCGTGGAGTTAGTGATAACGGATTTTGATGTCATTCTCGACATGGATTGGCTATACTCACGCTATTCCTTAGTTGATTGTAGAAACAAAACAGTTCATTTTCAGTTTCCAAATGAACCGGTCGTTGAATGGAGTAGTAGTATTATAGATTTTAGGGGTCAGTTGATTTCTTACCTTAGAGCTAAAAATATCATATCCTAGGGGTATGTCTATCATCTTATATGAGTCATAGACACTAACTTAGAAACTTCTAATCTTGAGTCAGTCCCAGTAGTAAATGAATTTTCAAATATATTTCCTGAAGATCTTCCCGGAGTTCCTCTCAAAAGGGAAATAGCCTTTGGTATACACTTTTTCCATCAACCTATATGTTTTTCCATCCACCCATATCTTTTGTTTTGCCTAAACTCATTTAAGGATTTTCACAAATGAATGGTGTAAGTATTGTTTATTACAACATTAATCAATATTTTTTTTCTTCTTCTTTTTCAATACCATGGTAATGTTTCTAGCATAATTTCTATCACACTCATCCACCACACATCAATTATCAACACCAATAATTATTACCTTGGGGCATCAAATTCACCTTTTCCCTTATATTTCTCAAACTCAATTAATTTTTCACTAAAGCGCCTAGGAGCTTTGCATCAAATTAAGGTGTAACACCCCTTATTTCCCTAGCATTATGTAAGTCCCAATACATGAGTATTCATGGATAAAGTTTTGAAACACTCATTATTCTTCAGTTTAGACCCTACCATTGTGTAGGAAATTTAATTAGCTTTCCAACGATATAAAATTCACCTAAATTCGATAACCGAGTAAGAAGTTATGGCGATTTTAAGTTTAGGTTGTTAAACACCATTATTTTAACTCTTAGCGCATTGCATAGACAGTCCAAATGATAAATGTTGATTTCCAGTGCGACTCGGTGAACATGGCGCATCGCGGAGCAGGCCAATTTCCCATTTTTCAATTTCCAGTGGGGCTCCGTGATCATGGTGCATCGTGAAGATGGCCAAAAAGGTATCCACAGGCTTACCACGATGGTGGTGCATCGCGCCATTTTTCCAGGTCCTAGTTATCCCTTTTCCAGTAGCTTGGCGCAAAGGTTGTGCATCGTGTCAAGGGCATAAATTAGGATGGTTAGTTTTCAGCTTCTGTTTTTTAATTCATTTAAAGATGGTTGTTCCTATATCATGAACAAGAAACCTAGCTCTCAAAATCAAGGAAGTTCTCAAGAACTCTCCATCCATCTCTTCAAATTCATTAACCCTGGTATAGTAGATGTTCATCCATGGATCCGTTTCATCCATGGAATCTATGAAACCCTTTTAAATTATAAAATTGTGATCTTTTCAAGTTATCATGTTTTAAAGTATGATTTTTGATGTGTGAGCACATGCTAACACATTTGGCGCTTTACCTATAAATAATTGCAATGTCTTGAGCAACTTTAGTCATTTTTGATCAGTTTAGTTTGATTTTTCAGCAAAACTAGATAAGAGGGGGAAACAATATTAAAGTAAGCAAACAAACTAAAATCGGAAGCAGATAGAGAGCTAAGTGTGGTTGACGACATCGATGACACATCGTCATCTTGGTGATAGGCTATCACGTGTGCCGTCAACCCTAAACAGAAGATGAGAGTTGCAGGAAGCTTTATGTCAAACTTCATGACACGCCCTCAAGATCCTAATAGGACGTCACCATCGTTGTAAACCTTAGGCAGCAAAAGCTGAAATTATAGAGACGCTGATGACATCTGTGATAGGCCGTCAAGATCATGACAGGTCGTCATGGACGCCATCATCTATTCTGAAGAAAGCCTGAAACTTTTAATTTTATTTCCTTATTTAGGACTTACTATTTTAAAGCATTGTTTTAGGGTTTTTATAAATAAGAAATTATCGAGCTATCCAGCTATCCATTGACATATTGACTGTATATGATTTTTTTTCTCTCTCTCTCTAAGACCATTATTTTAGAGTTTGGCCTTATGATTAAATTACAAGAACACTTTTGTTTTCCTCTATTCTAGTAAGTTAATCTTTCCAGTTATTAATTCAAATTGTGTGCGTATTTCTTGCATCATGAGTAACTAAATACTCTTAACCTGGATTATAGAATCTAGGGTTAGGTCATGATAAGGTGTTAATTAATTACTCAAGGTTAATAACTGTTAGGACTTCTTGGTAATTCTAAGATCAGAATTTATATCTGTTAGTTGCAAACAATAGGCGTACCTAATTTGGTTTTCTTGAGAAAGAACGCATAAATAGTATGAAGTGAATTATCAATAGGGACTCGAAAAGGCTTCGTTTAATAATCACTGCTATAATAAGGTTGATTAACCTGAGGTAAAATCTTGGCAGTAAGTTTTGATTACCTAAGTCTGAGAGGATTAGGAAATTAGATGCTTGAATAGATCGAGAGACATTTAAGTATATCATCAATAAAAATAGCTTGTCATCCTAACCACCGTGAGGACCTTGAGTTAATGGTAGCATCTGCCATGTTCCATAAGCCCTAGTGAATATAATCCAGGTTATCTCATAAAATCTTTGTTACTAACATTAAGCTTAACATGATAAACAATTTTCTGCAAAACTAAAACCCCCATTTCAGGAAACAGTAAACTACCAGTGAATTAAATCTTAAACAACTTGAGTCACACCATATTCCCCATGGGATTCGACCCCAACCTAGTGGGGTTTTATATTGACAATGATTGCTTACACCCATTCATGAGTGTAATTTGAGTGTTATACAAAATGGTACTGTTGTCTGGGAATACAGTTATAAACTAAAAGTTTGTGTGTGCTAATTTGCTGTTAGTTAAGTTTCCTCGATATACTATTATTTGTTGTTTTTTTCTATTGTAGGTACTGTGCTATTTATGCCACAAACAAGAAGATTTGGAGAACTGTTATTACCCATCAATCTGGAACCTCAGCTGGTAGGGAGAATGGATGACCAGTAGGAGGTAGACAGACTAGCTGCTTTGGCCAGGGCTCAGGTGAACGTACAGAATTTGGGTCAACAAGTACGTCACCAGAACCCTAATGATGAAGACTTGGGTGATAAGGAATTGGTTAATCCTTAAAACCTAAGGCGAGCTGAGCAAATTGCTGCACCAGTGCAGCAAAATGTCAGTAGACACCATCCAGTCCGAGGAAGGTATGGTCAACATCCTGTTCAATATGAGGCTGATGAAGATGATGAAGGAATGGAAGGAGCTGGTGCAACGGGTTCTATCATTCCTCCACCGTTGGCATCGGGTGCAAAATTCATCATAACAAGAACCATGATCCAAATCCTGAATCTGAAGGGATAGTTCGGAGGCTTGCCTGGTGATGATCCGAACATGCATTTGGTGAAATTCATCACCATTTGTAAATCTTTTAACAATCCTAGAGTGAGACAGAATGCAATTAGGTTGAGCTTATTTCCATTCTCTTTGTTTGGAGAGGCAACAATGTGGTTAAACGAGCTTGAGCTCGATTCTATAACCAATTGGAGATATTTGAAAGAGGCATTTCTAGAATGGTTCTTTCCACCCTCCAGAAGGGTACAACTGAGGGACAAAATCAGTAACTCCAGACAGCCTCCAACTGAAGCATTACACGAAACCTGGGAGAGATTTAAGAAGAAGTTGGCTCAATGTCCAAATCATAACATGATAGACTTGCACTTGATGGAGACTCTGTATAGAGCTTTCAACTCTGTGACAAAGACAATTGTAGACAATACTGCAGGTGGTTCGTTCATTGACCTCTCTTTTTTGGATACTTCAGACATGCTGAATAGAATGACCAAGTAGAGTCGGGCTTGGCACGCTAGGGATTCTGTGGTCGCTAGTCCAACTATTTTTAGTGGTATGACTTTGGAGTAGCACAGAAGGATGAGGAGCAAGACAGGACATGGCCCACTTAAACACACAGATGGACTTGCTGACCAAGCACTTGCTATAAAGCAAGACCGAAATGGTTAAGGCTGTGGAATCTCAGGGTACAGTGGATATGAGTGCTAATTCATAGGCACACTATGTGAGTAATTAAGGGGGTTTATGAGGTAATAGCTAATGGAACCAAGGTCAAAAATTTTATGACTAGCCTGATTTAAAGATAGAGAGCAGGGACATTGGAGAAACAATAATGATAGGAGTGGTTTGTATGTTCCTCCTGGAAGTCGGGATGCTGGAACAACTAGCTCAGGAAAGATTTCTATGAAGGACATGATGAAAAAGTTGTTGTAAGGAGTGGAAGATACCAACTCGGGGGTAACTACTATGAAGAGTGAATTCTCTACCCTCAGTCATTTGGTTAGCTCACACCCTGGTTCTGTTAAGCAGTTGGAGCAGCAGATGAGTCAACTTTCTGCTACACTGAACCAGATAAAAAGTGGTACTTTACCTAGTGATACGGTTCAAAATCTGCAGAATGATATCTCATGTATGTTGATTACCATTCAAAGTGGTAATCTGTTACTTGGCCTTTCTGTGGGCAAATCTGTAGAAGATGAGGTAAGAGTTGATGAACTCGAATAAAGTAATCCAATGGAGTCTAAGAAGCTGAAGAGTTCTACTAATGATTTAGAGATAGAAGAGAAAGTGGTATTAAAGACTATCCCTAGAGCACCACCTCTCTTTCCTCAACGATTGAAGAAAAACATCTAGGATGCAAAATTTGGGAAGTTCATGGCAATGTTTAAGCAACTGACAATTAATGTACCTTTGATTGAAGCGCTTGAGCAAATGCCAGGCTATGCAAGGTTCATGAAAGACCTCGTCACAAAGTAGAGAAAAGTCAGTTGTGATTAGGTGGAAAATCTCCACCATTGTAGAGCGGTTTCCACACGATTCTTAGTGAAAAATAAGGATGACCTAGGAACATTCACTATTTTATGTAAAATTGGGTCTCTGGATGTTGCAAAGGTGTTTTTTGATTTGGGTGCTAGCGTGAATCTGACTCCACTGGTTGTGTATAAAAAGCTCAATTTATAAGCTCCTACACCCTCTAACATGCGACTTGTAATGGTAGATAGGTCGATAAAACGGCTGGTTGGAATTTTGCATGATGTGTTAGTGAAAGTGGCAGACTTTATTCTTCATGCTGATTTTGTGCTATTGGATTGTGATGTGGACTTTGAGGTACCCATTATTTTGGGTAGGCCATTTTTACCAACAGGAAGAGTAATAGTGCACATGGATTTGAACGAGCTTAAATTTAGGCTCAATAAGAAAGAGACAAGATTCAAAATGCATCAACCCCTGTTGCAATAAAATGATATAAATGTTTTCTCGATCATTGACATCTTCTATGATGATGGAAAAGGGGGATCAACAGGTTGTCTTGGCAAAGTCTGAGTAGCCAAGATAACCTAGTCGTGCCGCGATAGTAAATAAGGCACTATTGGGAGGCAATCCAATGTTTTTATATTTAAGCAAGTATTTTTATATTTTAGAATTAGGATTTAGTATAGAGAAGGTGGAAAAATAAAAAGGTCAGCTGGAAGGTCATGACGACATCCATGACAAGCCGTCACAACTGTGACAAGCTATCACAATTGTCATCAGTTAGATCAGGGTGGAGAAATTCTCTGCTTAAGGGTGAAGACGATCGTGATGAGCTATCACACTCTTTACAATCCATCACAAATTGTTGTCAGCCCAAAGCCTAAAATCAGAAAACTGGGCCTAACTGTAAGCAGATCCGACCCAGCCCAAATCGCAAACCTTTTCAAATTTCTACTACTTTTAACTTCTTTTTATTTAGTTATTTCTTTCCTTAGTTAAAATATTTCCTATCCTTTCAAAAAATACCCCAAGAAAATAATATTCCTTTGTGTGGGTTAGACTAAAAAAACAAGAAAATCTTCCTCCTTCATTCTTCCTTTGGTGCGTAACTTTAGTTTAAGAGCTCCATTAGGTATAATCTACGTTGGGGAATCAAATTCACCTTTCACCTTATATTTCTCAAACTCCTTAATTAATTTTCATTAAAGTGCCTAGGAGCTTTGTATCAAATTAAGGTGCAACACCCCATATTTACCTAGCATTATCTAAGTCCAAATACATGAGTATTCATCGATAAAATTTTTAACCACTCATTATTATTCAGTTTAGAGACTGTCATTTTGTAGGAAATTCAATTAGCTTTCCAACGATAAAAAATTCGCCTAAATTCGAGAACCGAGTAAGAAGTTTTGGTGATTTTAATTTTCAGTTGTTAATCACCATTATTTTAACACTTAGCGCATTGTGTAGACAGTCCAAATGAAAATTGTCATTTTTCAGTGTGACTCCACGATTATGGCGCATCGCGAAGCAGTCTAATTTACTGTTTGTCAATTTTTTGTGGGCCTCCGCGATCATGGAGCATCGAAAAGATGGCCAAAATGGTATCGAAAGGCTTACCACGGTAGTGCATCGCATCGTTTGTCCAAGTCCCAGTTGTCCATTTTCCAGTGGCTTGGCGCGAAAGTGGCGCGTCGCACCAAGGCCAAAAATTGTGATAGTTAGTTTTTAGCTTTTATTTTTAAATTCATTTAAGGGTATTTGGGTCTTTTTCCATGGCCCTATTTAACCTAAAACACAAAATTTAACCCCTAAAATCCCTAAGTAGTTATCATTATTTTAATTGCTCTCACAATCAAAATTCCCTCTTTCAAGAAAAAGAAACCCTAGCTCTCAAAATCAAGGCAATTCTCAAGAACTCTCCATCCATCTCTTCAAATTGATTAACCATGGTATATTAGATGTTCATCCATGGATCCCTTTTCTCCATGGAATCCACACAACCCTTTTAAATTATAAAGTTTTGATGTTTTCAAGTTATCATGTTTTCAAGTATGATTTCATCTATGAATCTCCATCTACTTTTTATTTTATACCATGTCACCATGAAATTATTGTTATTATTCAATCTTCCATGTTTTAATACTATTATTTACTGAATTAAACCATGATTTAATGCTATTATGATGAATTCATGTTATTCCAACAAATTCCATGAAATTCCTATGATTGTTTTAAACCATGAACTACAAGTGTTTGATAAAATGCCTACAAGAGTGATTTAATTATAAAGAACCTTCATGTTTTTATCTGCAAATGTTAGTGTCATTTTACTATAACTATTTTGAGTCTTGGGGGTATTGAATACCCAAAACAAATAGCTGTTCATTTAGTCTAGTATCAGTATATTAAATGACATTCTTCAGCATATACTATCAGCACATCAGAATAATCAAATACCAGTTAGTTAAACTCAGAACAGTCTAGTATCTCAGTGTCTTTCAGTTAGGAGTACGATTTTGAACCGAGCGTGTGTAGAGATGGCGGCTTCTCCATAAGATAGCTAGAGTAGTTAGTAGCAGTCCCTATACTCCAAATCTACATAGCAAACATAGGATTTGAGTAGTCACCCATTATATTAGGATTGATATCTCGCAGGGGTCACCCATCAGTTCAGGATTGACACCCTTAGTCCTTTGGACATTAAATCAATTTAATAAATCCACACAGCCATTGTTAGTACCTATGGAATGATATTAACACCCTTACATCTTGGGTTACTATTTGTACACCGATTAGGTCAAGTTGGGGAATGTCGGTTAGATGTTACCTCCCACAGTCTCAGATATAGTCTTAGTTACAGTCACAATTTAGCTAATGAATCTTAGCGTTCATTGACCAAAGCATACAAATTCTAGTTACTTCAGTATTTTAGTTAACTGATTTTACTCAGTTCATGTTATATGCTTGGTCATACATCCTCAGTGTCTACAGATTTGCACATATTTTCAGTACTTATAGATTCTTATGCATACATACTGTTTACATGCTTCACCTATTTCTAGTACCTACAGATTTCATGTTCTTTATTCAATATCCTAGGATTTATATGTAAATTTAGATAGTTTATTTTTCATGTTCATTAAACCATGCATATCAGTCTACCCCATTTAGCATACTAGTACATTCAAAGTACTAATTACATACCTTTCTTTTGTGATATGATGTATTATATCATAGGTGTTGATGCTTAGTTCTCGGATCGTGATTAGACTTATCAGATCCTCAACAGTATTAGTTGTGAGTCCTCATACTTTAAGGACTGGCTTACTTTATTTCACGTCTTAGTTAGTAGTTAGTTGGAGTTAGTTGAGGCCTATCCCATCAACTCATATTTAGTTATTTAGTTCTAGTGGCTTTTCATACTTTAGTGTCAGTTATTTATTATTTAAATATTATAGTATTAATCCACTTTATCACTATTTTATCAGATTCAGTCAGTTCTTTCTACAGACTCGTATTTCAGTTCTAAATTCAGTTATCAAACCTTATGGCATGTTAGTATTCTTCTACATTTATGATTATATTATTCAGTTCTCACAGCAGGTACCAGCTCATGGGTTAGCTTGTGGTCTCTCGGGACCATAAGCACCGTGTAATGAATAGGGGTAGTCTTAGGTTATTACAAACTTGGTATTAGAGCCTAAGTTTTAAAGTGTCCTAGGAATTCTAAAAGCCGGATTTAGTAAAGTATTGTGCATGGGTGTGTAGCGCGCCACACTTATGAACAAGAGGCTACATGGCATTTAGGAAAAGTTTCCTTTCTTTCAGTATTTATGTCGTGCTACTAAGCGTAAGCTTAATCTAACCTCCCTGTCTAATCCATTTCTTTCATCCATATACAGAACATGCCTCCCAAGAAGAACAGAAGAATAACAGAAACTCAGCCAACCCCTCATCCCGTCCAGGAAGATCCCCTAGATGAGCATGTCTCTCTAGTAGAATTTAGGATTTTATTCACAACTCTAACAAACTCCATCGTAGCATAGCATTAATGGCCAGTTGCTATTCCGGCCAACCCATTAGAAAATATTACTGCGACTAAAACTTGGGATTTAACCCGAATGAATGCTCCTTCCTTCACAGGGTCCAATCATGAATAGGATCCACAGAAATTCATAGCTATAGTTCAAAAGGTAATGGATGCTAGGGGGTTGACTTCTAGTCAGAGTGCCAAGTTGGATACATATCAATTGGAGGATGTAGCCCATACTTGGTTTAAGCAGTGAAAAGTTGATAGAGGTGTTGATGCAGGGCTTATAGAATAGGAAGAGCTTGCCACGACTTTCAAGAATAAATTCTTTCCATTAGAGTTGAGGGAGGCCAAGGTGTTAGAATTTATTAATCTTAGGAAAGGAAATATAAGTGTGAGGGATTATTCTCTCAAGTTTAATAAGTTATCTAGGTATGCTCCTCATATGGTAGATGATAATAGGTCCCGAATGAGTAAGTTTATGTCTGGCGTGTCTGATAGTATGGTCAATGAGTGTAGGACCGCAATGTTGATTAGTGAGATAGATTTGTCTATGCTGATGGTCCATGCTCAATAGATTGATGAGCAAAAGATTAAGAGGAAGGTGAGAGAAAATAATAGATCTAGGATGGGTAGTTTTAACTTCAATCAATAAAAGTCAGAAGATGGTAACTGTTCTTAGTTTCATCAGAGGTCTTCACCCATGCTACATTCTTCAGCCAGTGGCCTAATAACTAAATTCAAAAATAATAATAGGGATAGGGCACCAAGCTCTAAGTCCCAGGTAAGTGTTACTAGTGCTCGTACCAATCCCTTATCTTAGAAGTATGGCAGACAATATCAGGGTAAGTTTAGAATGGGTATGATGTGTGTTTTGGGTCTGGCAAGCTAGGTTATCAGACTCTAGAGTGGCAGGTAGTTGCTAAAAAATGTAGGGATGCACACAAACAGGGCCAATCCCACTAGTCATCAGTTCTATTCGGTCGCCCAACTCAGCAGGATGCCGCTTCTGGTGCTACCAGTGGTCAGCGTTTGAACATATTATATGCTCTTCAGTCTCGCCAAGATGAGAAAAATTCTGCTAACATAGTTATTGGTATGTTGCAGGTCTTTCACTTATATGTTTATGCTTTACTAAACCCTAGAGCTTCTCTTTCTTTTGTAACACCATATATAGCTGTCAATTTAGAAGTCAGTCCTAAAAATCTAGTAGAGCCCTTTTCAGTGTCTACCCCAATGGGTGTTTCAATTGTAGCCAGATAGGTATATAGGAACTTTCTGGTCACAATATTTCATAAAGTTACTTCAGTTTATCTCGTATAGTTAGAGATGACGTATTTTGATGTCATTCTTGATATGGATTGTCTATACTCACGTTATGCCTTAGTTGATTATAGAAATAGAATAGTTTGTTTCTAGTTTCCAAATGAACCGGTCTTTGAATGGAGGCGTAGTACTATAGCTCTTAGGGGTCTGTTGATTTCTTACCATAGAGCCGGAAAGATGATATCCTATGGATATGTTTATCATCTTTTACGAGTTAAAGACACTAACTTAGAAACTTCTAATCTTGATTCAGTCCTAATAGTAAATGAATTTTTAGATATATTTCCTGAAGATCTTCGCAGAGTTCCTCTTTAATGGGAAATCGCTTGTGGAATAGAACTTCTACGAGATATTCAACCTATATCTTTTCGGCGATACAGAATGGATCTTGTTAAACTAAAAGAAGTGAAAGAACAATTGAAGGATCTCTTAGATAAGGGATTCATCAGGCCACCATCTCCTCGTGGGACGCACCTATTCTATTCATGCATAAGAAAGACGGTTTTCTTAGAATGTGCATAGACTACCATCAATTGCACAAGGTCACAGTCAAGAATAAATACCCACTTCCTAGAATCAATGACTTTTTTGACCAACTTCAGTGTGCTAGTAATTTTTCCAAGATAGACCTCAGATCAGGTTATCTTCAGCTTAGATTCAGAGAACGTGACATTCCAAAAATAGCTTTCCAACCTCAATATGGTCACTTCAAATTTCTAGTCATGTCCTTAGATCTTACAAATACCCCAATAGCCTTCATGGACTTGATAAACCGTGTGTTCAATTAGTACTTGGACATGTTCATCATAGCCTTCATTGATGACATTCTTGTCTATTCTCATTGCGAAAGCAATCATGCATACCATCTCAGCATAGTGCTTCAGACTCTTAGAGCTCATTAGTTATTAGCTAAATTCAGTAAGTGTGAATTCTGGCTAAGTTCAATAGCATTCCTTTTTCATATTATTTTTGGTAATGGCATTAGAATTGATCCTTAAAAGACTAAAGCGGTGAGAAACTGTCCTAGACCCATCTCTCTATTAGATATTAGGAGTTTCTTGAGTTTAGCTAGCTATTACAGTTGATTTGTTGAAGGCTTTTCTTCTATTGTATTCCCCATGTACAGATTGACTCAGAAGAAGGTTAACTTTCAATGGTCATATTAATGTGTGAAGAGTTTTCAAAATTTGAAGTCTCGACTCACCTCAGCCCCAGTCTTGACTCTACCAGACGGTTTAGATGGTTTTTGTTGTGTATTGTGATGCATCCAAAAAAGGTTTGGGTTGTTCCCTCATGTAGAGAGGTAAGTTCATAGCCTACACCTCTAGATATCTTAAACCTCATGAGAAAAAATATCTAACTCATTATCTTGAGCTAACAGCAATAGTGTTTGCCTTAAAGATTTAGAGGGATTACTTGTATGGGGTGCATGTAAATGTGTTCATAGATCACAAAAGCCTTTAGTATATGTTCTCTCAAGAAAAGTTGAATTTGTATCAGAAAAGGTGGTTAGAGTTATTGAAATATTATACATAAGTGTTCTGTATCATCTAGACAAGGCCAATGTAGTGGTTGATACTTTTAGTAGAATGTCTATGGGTAGTATAGCTCATGTTAAAGATGGTAAGAAGAAGTTAGCTTAGGAAGTTCAGTATCTTAGCCGACTAGGTATTCGTTTACTTAATTAAGTATAAGGTACTGTATAGATGTAGAGTAGCTCAGAATCATCTATAGTTTTTGAGGTACAGAAAAAGCAGGATAGGGACTCCATTCTAGTTAAGTTGAAAGAATTAGTCAGAGATCATAAGGTGAAAGTTTTCTCCCAAGGGGGAGATGGTATTTTTCATTGTCAAGGTATATTGTGTGTGCCTAGTGTAGATGATTTCAGGATTCGAAATTTTGCAGAATTTCATGGGGCGCGTTAATCCATTCATCCAGGGGCCACTAAGATGTATCGCAATTTGCGGAAGATCTATTGGTTAAGTGGGATGAAGAGAGATAGTGTAGAGTTTGTATTTAAGTGCTCTATATGTCAGCAAGTTATGGTTGAGCACCAAAAACCTAGTGGGTCCATGTAGGAGTTAAGTATTCACATATGAAAAAAAGGAGGAAGTGAACATAGACTTTACGACAGGTTTTCCTCGCACCCACCATCAGCACAACTCTAATTAGTTTATCGTAGATAAGATGACCAAATCAACTTATTTCTTACCAGTCCATACCTCTTATTCAGCCGAGGACTATGCCAATCTCTATCTCAAAGAGTTGGTTAGTTTGCATGATGTTTTCTTATCTATCATCTCTAATAGAGTTACACAGTTTACCTCTTACTTTTAGAAAGCATTCCAAAAGTGTCTTGGTACCCAAGTCCACCTCAATACAACCTTCCACCCTCAGACAGACGATCAAGTAGAAAGGACCATTTAGACTCTTGAGGATATGCTGAGAAAATGCATTATTGATTTCAAGGATAGTTGGGATGACCATTTGCCTTTAATTGAATTCGTATACAATAACAACTATTATTCCAGTATCTATATGGCTTAATTTGAGGCTCTCTATGGTAGGACATGTAGATCTTCAATTGGTTGGTTTGACATAGGTGAGCCTATAGTAGTTGGGCCTGAATTGGTGTTTGATGCATTAGAAAAGGTTCAGCTAACTAGAGAAAGGCTTACGGCTATCCAAAGCCAATACAAATCGTATGTCGATATGAGGAGAAAGGATATTGAGTTTGAGGTCGGTGACCTCATGTACTTAAAATTCTCTCCTATGAAGGGAGTGTAGAGATTTAGCAAGAATGGAAAACTCAGTCCTCGATATGTTGGTCCCTTCAGAATTCTCAGTCAATTCGGAAAGGTAGCTTACAAGCTTGAGTTGCCTTGAGATTTATCCTCAGTACAACTAGTATTCAATGTCTTATTGTTGAAAAAGTGTATTGGTGATCCATCTGTAGTTTTTCCCTTAGAATATGTTGATATTCAGAACAGTCTTTTCCTTTGAGGAAGTTTCAGTCGTAATTCTTGATCATCAAGTTTGTAACATAAGGAACAAAGAAGTTCCAATAGTCAAAGTTCTTTGGCAGAATCAGTCAGTTGAGGGATGCACTTGGGAAGCAGAGGAATATTTGGAGACTAACAACCCACATCTCTTCTTTGCAAATCCAGATTTCGTATAAGGTACCAATCTTCTTAAGATTTTCTTCTCTATTATGCTCAGTTTCAACCGCACATCATGTTCATGTCAGTCGTGCATTCATGAACCAGTTCAGTCATGCATTCCATGCATCAGACAAGCATATGTAGTGTGTGAGCTCAGTCCATCAATTCCTTCAGGTTAACCAGTTTTATTCGGGTATAATTAATCTCAAGGGGAAGATACTGAACACCCCATATTTTTGTAGCATTATCTAAGTCCCAATACATGAGTATTTATGTATAAAATTTTGAAACACACTTTATTTTTCAGTTTAGAGCCTTCCATTGTGTAGGAAATTTAATTAGCATTCCAACGAAATAAAATTAGCCTAGATCCGATAACCGAGTAAAAAGTTATGGCAATTTTAAGTTTCAGTCATTAAACACCATTATTTAACCCTTAGTGCGTTGCATAGATAGTCCAAATAACAATTGTCGATTTCCAGTGTGACTCCATAATCTTGGCACATTGCGGAGTAGGCCAATTTCTCATTTATCGATTTCTAGTGGAACTCTGCGATTATGGCGCATCGCGGAGATGGCCAAAACGGTATCCAAAGGCTTACTGTGATGGTGGCACATCGTTCCGTTTGTCCAGGTCCCAGTTGTCCCTTTTTCAGTGGCTTGTCACGGTAGTGGTGCGTCGCGCTAAGAGCAAAAATCGGCATGGTCAATTTTAATCTTTCCTTTTTAAATTCATTTAATGGTACTTGGGTCTTTGTCCATGACCCTAATTATCCTAAAACAAGAAATTTAACCCCAAAACACCCTATGTAGTCATCATTATTTCAATTCCTCTCATAATAAAAAATTCCTCTTTCAAGAAAAAGAAACCCTAGCTCTCAAATTCAAGGCAATTCTCATAAACTCTCCATCCATCTCTTCAAATTCATTAACCCAGCTATGTTAGATGTTCATCCATGGATCCCTTTCATCCATGGAGTCCAAGCAACCCTTTAAAATTATAAAATTATAATCTTTACAAGTTATCATGTTTTAAATTATAATTTTATCCATGAATCTCCATGTACTATTCATTTTATACAATGTCACCATGAAATTATTGTTATTATTCAATCTACCATATTTTAATACTATTATTTACTGAATTAAACCATGATTTAATGTTATTATGATGAATTCATGCTATTCCTACAAATTTCATGATATTCCTATGATTGTTTTAAACCATGAACTACAAGTGTTTGAAAAAATGCCTACAAGAGTGTTTTAATTAATAAGAGCCTTCATGTTTTGATCTCCAAAAGTTAGTGTCACTTCACTATAATTGTTTTAAATCCTAGGGGTATTGAATATCCAAAATCCATAGTTGTTTATTTAGTCTAATCTCAGTACATTACAGAGCAATCATCATAATATACTATGAGCAATTCAGAATAGTCAAATACTAGTCAGTTAAACTCAGAATAGTCTTGTATATCAATGTATTTTAGTTGGGAGTAGGATTTAGCACTGAGTGAGTGTAGGGATGGAGGCTTCCCTATCAAATAGGCAGAGTCATTAATAGCAGTTTCTATACTCCAAAACTACATAGCCATTGTAGGATATAAGTAGTCACCCATCATATTAGGCTTGACTATCTCTCTGGGGTCACCCGTTAGTTCAGGCTTGACACTCTTAGTCCTTTGGACATTATATCAGTTTAGTGGATCTACACAGCTATTGTTAGTACCCGAGGCATGGTATTAACACCCTTCCTATTAGGGTTATAGGTTGGACCCCGATTAGGTCAAGTTGGGGAATGTTGGCTAGATGATACCTTCCACAGCCTTAGATATAGTCTAAGTTACAGTCTCAGTTTAGTTATTCAATCTTAGTGTTGTATGACCAAAGCAAAATGGTTCCAGTTATATTAGTATTTCAGTTTAAAGATTTTACTCATTTCAATTTATATGCTTGGTCATACATCATCAGTGTCTAGATATTTTCACGTATTTTTAGTATTTACAGATTCTCATGCATAAACAGTATTAATATGCTACATGTATTTCCAGTGCCTACAAATTTCATGTTCTCTATTCAGTATCCCATGCTTTACATGTATATTCAGATAGTTCATTATTCCTGTTCATAAAACCATGCATATCAACATACCTCATTTAGCATACCAGTACATTCAAAGTACTGATCGTATACCTTTCGTTTGGACTAAGATATATCATATCATAGGTGTTGATGCTCAGTTCTCGACTCATGGTTAGACTCATCAAATCCTCAACAGTTGCAGTGGTGAGTCCTAATACTTCAAGGACAAGATTTATTTTATGTCTTAGTAGATAGTTGGAGTTACTTGGGGCCTGTCCCATCAACTAATATTCAGTCAATCAGTTTTAGAGGCTTTTCAGATATTAGAGTCAGTTATTCAATATTCAGATATTACCGTAGTTATCCAGTTTATGATTATTTTATCAAATTCAGCAAGTTATTTCTATCGACCCCTATTTCAGTTTTAAATTCAGTTATTAAACCTTTTGGGATGTCAGTATTTTTCCCTATTTATGATTATATTAGTCAGTGCTCACAGCAGGTACAAACCCATGGGTTAGCTTGTGGTCTCTTGGGACCGTAAGCACCGTGTAATGACTAGGGGGTAGTCTTGGGACATTACATAAGGTCTGTCAATGAATGGATTAAGCTACATATGCGGCTACAAAAGAAAAAGCTAAAGGCTAAATAGGGATTACTAGGATTAAGTACAAGGGTTGGTCAAAGAGAAGGTAAAAACAAGGCTATCAAAGAAATTCCTATATCATCCTTTAAACCCACTTTTATTATTTTGCTATACTCACACATTGGTCTTTATCACATGCAAAAAAGAATATACAAAACCTCACACACACATGGAACATGCCTAACATACAAAGGATCATCATAGATTCTAAACCAATCAATAGAATAAATTTAACTTTAAGCCAACAAGTACTAGAGTTATAGTCATTAGCCTAAGAGTCTCAAAAGTTGCAATCACTCAATCAACATGATTTTTTCAAAAAAAACTCTTGCATCATGCAATCATATATAGCACCAACAAGAATATCTTACAAAGAAAAATATAAATTGAGCTAAATATCGGGAATTTGCCTACCCAACACTTCAAAATCTACTTTGTCCCCAAAGTAAATTTAAAAAAAGAGATATAAATACTCCATGAAGCATATAGGCCTATTTAGTAGCATCTTTAAATATAAAAAGGATCCTGGAAACCCCACATTAGTCTTCTCCATGCTCCTTAGCTCAAGTTTTCGGTACTTTGACTTCCCATAAACCTGTGACTCATTGAAAACAAAATCTAAGTAAAGTAAACAAAACTACAAAATAGAAAGAAAACATACCTACTTTAACTTGGGTTGACTCCCAAGTAATGCTTGATTTACTGTCGTGGCATGACCCAATGAAATTTTTCCTCCACCTTGAGATGGGAATTTCACCCCCAACATTGTATCCATCTTTTAGCCTCGCTCATAGGGTAGTGGTACAAAGATTAAGTAACCTAGTAATGGATGATGCATGGTAAACCACTCAGCCTTAAAGTGAGGTATGTTTTTATATTGCTTATCCGGTGTAAAATCAATCATATAGAATTCTTGTTGCTCATCTTCACACTCTTCCACTAATTTAAATGATTCCACAAATAGGACATCATCTAAACATAGTATAGAAAAGTACTTTGAATGAAGACCAACCAATCCCATATCTAGATATACACTATTTACAATATGCTCATTCTTATTCACCTTCTCAGCTTTAGTCTCAAGAGAAAGATGACAACTGAATGGCTACGATTGATATGACGGTGGTGCTATCTCTTTAACCTATTCAACAATTTTCATTTTCGAGTACTCATACTTCCTTGAGTTGTCAGCAACATTGTCTACTACAGGTTAAGAAGTCAACTATACATCTAGCTCCTTAGTTTTCCTTGCATGTTCTTCATTTAGCTCTGTACCATTCCTTGTTCATTAACACTTGGCAAATCACCTTGAGGTATCATACTATGTACCAACTTCAATTACCCGATCTACATCACAAAGTTCTTTATGACAATTTGTTGATGCTAAAAAATAGCCCTATTACTCTTTATATCAACTTCCAAGTACTCTTGATAATCTTGAATTTGTTAGAGCATTTCTTCAAAATTTCTCATTTGAATCGGGGCCTGCTAATTCTATAATTACGGCTCCTTAAAATGTTGGTCCAGATTGTACGCATTCACATAGTATTGCCTTCGATTATAGCCCACAAACATTACTAAATCAGGGTTAATAGAACACATTTCTTAAGAATAACAACTGTTGCCACAAATCATACCAAAACAAGAATCGTCATCACTCGCAAACTATCTATCCCAGGCTGCCATGTCAAGAAGTCTGATAAAAAGAGAAATAAAAGACTCTAAAAGAAGCCTAAGAAAACTAAACTATTTATAACTCAATATAGCTAAACTAAAAATAAAATAGTTCCCAATTTTCCAGTACCCAGCAATGGCACCAAAAACTTGACAGTGCCCAAGCACACACGTAAGTGTATGTGGTCTACGATGGAGTAAAATGGCCTTGATGAAGCCAAGTATCGATCCCACACGGACTTTTGTTAAACAAAAATCAAATTCTAGGTTACAAATTTAAGAAGAGTAACAAATAAGATTTTAGAGTTGCAAAATTAAAATAAGCTAAACTAATGCGGAAAAGTAAATGAGTTTTGACAATCAACGGATAGAGACACAGGGTCAAGGATTACGAGCAATCATACTATGTTATTGAACTTCATTCATTAACTCAATTATCTTGGTTGTTGATTCATAGGTTTAATTGTATGATCATGGTCTTGCGACCCCTAACCGTTTACCTAATTTGAACCTTAAAACAACATCGTTGAGTGAGAATGTAATAATCCAATTAATTGATATACACTATCATCCTACGTGTGATTCAAGTAAGGGTTTTAGGTACACCCTTGTCCTATATACTAATTTGAAATCCTTATTTTATAATTGCCTACGAACCTTACATTGCTTATCCTCATGTTCTATCTTCATATTCCTCTTCTTGAGATCACAAGGTCAACAATGAATATTTTCTAAGGGTACATACTCCTTAAAATAGTTAAGACAAGTATAAACAAACAACCATAATAATATGAAAATCAACAAACTTAATTCAAACTTAACCCCAGAAAGGGAGTTTAATATTTAATAGAAATATTCATCATCCAATTTCTTTGATTGATGATGCAAACCATCAAAGAAACTAAATTATATAAAATAAAACCCTAAACAATGTGTAGATTAACCTCTAATTGTCCAAAGTCATCCAAAAGTAAGTAAAAATGTGTATAAGGATGTATTTATAGCAAAAAGGTAATCTAAAGTCGTGTTCGACAAGGATTCAGTGTACAGTTCAGGCTTGGAATAGAGGGGGTGTAGAGGCCTCCATTGCAATGCTCTGAATAAAGATCCAAGGTCCTTATCCCGCTGGATTGAAGGGGGAGATGTGGGCTCATCGCGGGCAGCCTCTAGAAAATATGTCCAAATATTTGGCTGTGTTAATCTCCCATCTTTCATCCCTTGTATTATGGTTTATTTCCCAAGGATTTCTAGCATATCAATCACCCTTATAGACCCGTTTTCAGATCACAAAGCTTCCAACATAATCACAGCATTAATTAAAGATCATAACAACACAATATACTTAATAATGAATAAAAATCACAAGCTAAGACAACGCTAGTTTCCATGATCAATAACTTATTATATCGACTCTATACTCATCCAATTGAACTTTGTACCTTACAAAGAAGTTATTCCACTCATAATTACACCTTTAAACCATTAGTAACTCTTTAAACACATTAGAATCAAATGAAACTAACTAGACACTTAACTAGCTTAAGCTAGTAAAACTAGTTTCCACGATTGAACTCTAAATGACTCAATTAAGCACAAACATGTTTGAAAAATACGTTAAACATTGTAAACACGACCTTGATCACTTATATGAATTTTTTTTATCATAATTAACACATTAAGAACATGAATTTATTTAAAAACAACGCTAAATAAGCTAGAATTGTAACACTAGAGTGCATAAATACACCCAACATCACCATCCCACACCTAAACCCTTGTTCGTCCTTGAAAAACCCTTTACTATAAGCATCATAGTTAAGGGGACTCTACACATTATAAATACACTCAAGCTAGTACTACTATGACTACACGTAATGAAAGTTTCTATACTAAGCATGTTATACACAGTTTAAAGCTCAAGGATATTACTTTAAAACACCCTAGACTCAAGAATAGACTCACCAAGTAGAAAACCCATGCATATTTCTCAATGAAGGTCATCATACAAATCACCCACATTCATCAATCATGTGCCCCTCATAACAAGAGAGTTACACATAAATGTTAATTATCACATAATGGGTCCAATAATCAAATTATGATCACTCTCATAAGGAATTCACAAGTTACACATAATTAACCATTGGCTTGCCCTTAGAGAATTGGTCTACTAATATCAGAATGATGAAGCCTAAGATCAATTAGATCTTTTTCATGTTTTAATGTAGGCTAAGGGACGGGTAGGAACAATTTTGATCAAGAATATTGACTAACCTCTCTAAAAACTTTAATACACTACATCATTCATTAAAAACAAATCTCCAACAACCAAATTACACTTTTTCCATCCACCTATATCCTTTGTTTTGCCCTATCTTTTTTAAGCATTTTTACAAACACATAGTAGAAGTATTGTTTATTACCACATGAATTAATAATTTTTCCCTTCTATTTCACAACCATGGTAATATTTCTTACTTAATGTCTTTCACATCCATCCACCACACAACAATTAGGAACACCATTAATTATTACCTTAAGGTATCATATTCAACTTTTCCCTCTTATTTCTCAAACTCCTTACTCAATTAATTTTTTATTAAAGAACCTAGGAGATTTCAAACAAATTAAGTTCTATCAAAGAAAGTATTGGTCCACATATAAGGCTTTCAAAAAAATGCTAAAGGCTCAACGAGGCTTACTATGATTAAGCATAAGGGTAGGTCAAATAGAAGGTAATAAATAAAGCTATTAATAAAATGCCTATATCATCTCCTAAACCCAGTTTCTTTATTTTGCTTCCCACACACACCAGGTAAGTTTTAGACATCATATGCAATAGGGATTATACAAATACCTCACTTATACATGGAACACACTCAACACACATAGGATCATCATAGATTCTCAACCAAACAATAGCATGAATTTAACTTTAAGCCAATAAGTACTAGAGTCATAGTGATGAGCCTAAGAGTCTCAAAAGTAGAAATTCACTCAATCAACATACCTTTTGAAAAAAAACACATTCATCATGGAATCATATATAGCACCAAAAAGAATATTTTACAAAAAATATTAAATTAAGCACAAAATTAGGAATTTCCCCATCCCACAATTAAAAAGGTATTTTGTCCCCAAAGTAGGAGATAAAAACATACCCTGAGTCCTCTAGGCCAAGCTAGTGGGATCTTTAAATATCAAGAGGGTCCGGGAAATCCCACATAAAGTCCTCTCCATGCTCTTTAGCTCAGATTTCCAGTATTTAGACTTCCCATAAACCTGTGACTCAACAAAAAAAACTACCTAAAGTAAACAAAACTAAAAATTAAAAAGAAAACATACCTACTTTAACTTGGGTTGCCCCCAAGCAATGTTTGATTTAGTTTCATAGCACGACCCAATCAATATTTTTCTCTACCTTGACGAAATTAATTCAACCCCTAACTTTTCATCTATCTCTATCATAGGGTGGTGGTACGAAGATTAAGGAACCAATTAATGGATGATACATGGTAAACTACTCAGCATTAAAGTGAGGTGTGTTTTTATGTTTCTTATCCTATTTAAAATAAATAATATAGGATTCTTGTTCCTCATCTTCACATTCTTCTACTATTTTAAATGATTTCACTCATAAGAAATCATCTAAATATAATTTAGAAAAGTGCTTTGAATAATGACCAACCAATCCCACATCTAAATTTACACTATCGACAATACCCTTACTCTTATTGACCTTATCAACTTTATTCTCAAGAGAAAGATGACAACTAAATGAATGCCATTCATATGGTAGTGAGGGTATCTCCTTAACCTATTCAACCATTTTTATTTCCAAATACTCATACTTTCTCGAATTGTCAGTAACTTTGTCAACCACAGGTTGAGAAGTCAACTCTACTCTGCCTTCTTAGATGCCTTTGGAGTTTCTGCATTGAGATATGTACCATTTCTCAAAGTGATTGCAATTACTTTTTCATTGTCACATGGAAAATCACCTTGATGTCTGGTATCATGTACCTATTCCACTTGGCCTATCTGCATCACCAAGTTCTTCATAACAGTTTGATGATGCTCTAAAATGAACCCATTACTCTTTATATCTGCTGACAATTGTGCATGATCAGCTAGAATTTTTTTTAGAATCTTTTCAAATTTCTTATCGGAATAGGGCCTGATAATTCTTAACCTATGGCTGCTGAAGTTGTTGCTGCATATTGTAGGCATTAACATTGTATTTCCTTTGATCATAGCCTAAAAACATTCCTGAATAAGGGACACGTGTCATAAGAATAACCACTATTTCCACAAACCATAAACCAATAGGAATCGTCATCACTCGCAAACCATTTATCCCATGCTGCCATGTCAAGATGTGTGATGAAAAGAGAAATAAAATAAACTAAAAATAAATTATTTACAACTCAATATATCTAAAATAAAAATAAGATATTTGCCAGTTTACAGGTCCCTGACAATAGCACCAAAACTTGACAACACCGAAGCACACATACAAGTGTACATGGTCTACCAAGTGGTAAAGTGGCCTTCAAGAACCCAACTATCGATCCCACAAAGACTTGTGTTAAACAACTATCCATTCTAGTTTAAGAATTTAGAAAAGTAACAAATAAATTTATAGAAGTGCAAAATAAAAATACTCTAAACTAATGCAGAAAAGTACATAACTTTGGAGAATCAAAGGATAGGGACTTAGGGTTAAGGATTATAAACAATCACACATTGTTGTTGAAATTCATTCATTAACTCGCTTGTCTTGGTTTTTGATTCATAGGTTTAATTGTATGATCATGATCTCCCGACCTATAACCGTTTACCTAATTTGAACGTTAAAACTACATCATTAAGAGGGGTTCTAATAATCCAATTAAGTGCTTTACACTATCATCCTACATGTGATTCAAGCAAATCTTATAGGTAAATCCCTATCCTAGATACTAATTCAAAATCCATACTTTATAAAAGACTATGAACCTTACTTTGCTTATCTCCATGTTCTATCTTCCTATTCCCCCTCTCGAGATCACAAGGTCTACAATGAATATATTCTAAGGGTAGCTAATCCTTAAAATAGTTAAAACAAGGATAAAAAATGACCATAATAATAAGAAAATCAATACTCAATCTAAAACAAAAGTATTCATGATCTCGGCTTAAATAAGGAAAGAGAGTTTAATCTTTAATGGAAATATTCATCATTCAATTTTGTTGATTGATGAAACATACCTTGAAAGAAACTAAAGTTAAGAAAGTAAAACCTTAAAGAATATGTAGAGCAGCCTCCAATTGTCCAAAGACATCCAAAAGTAAGTAAAAACATATATAAGGATGTATTTATAGCAAAAGTCGTGTTGGACAAGGATTCAGCGTGCAATTCAGGTCTGCAACAGAAGAGGCACCATGGGTTACAATTAAACCACTCTGGATGGGGTGTTGAAGGCCTTATTGCACAGCAGTGAAGGGGGCGATGTGGGCTCATTGCGGGTAGCCGCTAGAAAATGTGTTCTAATATTTGGCTAAGTGCTGATCAACCCATTTTTTTCCTTTGTATTTTTGTGCATTTCCTATGGATTTCCAGCCTTTCTATCATCATTATATCCCTATAGTCATCTTACAAAGCATCTTACATAATAATACAACAAATTAAAGATAATAACAACAAAATATCCTCTGTAATTGATCAAAATCACAAGCTAAGACAAGGCTAGATTCTATGATCTTCAACTTATTATTTTGATTCTAGACTCTAGTCAATTGAACTTTGTACCTTAAAAAAAAGTTATTAAACTCATAACAAAATTAAACTCATAACAACTCATTCAAAACATTATTAACTCCATAAACACATTTGAATCAAATGAAACCAACTAAGCATGTAGCTAGATCAAGATAGTAAAACTAGTTTCCTTGATAGAAATCTAAATGACTCAATTATGCAGAAACTTGTTTGGAAAAAAGGTTAAACATTTTATACATATCCTTGACCACTTATAGTCTTATTTTTATCATAATTAACATACTAAGCACATGAATTTCGCACAAACTAAGGGTAAATAAGCTAGAATACTAATACTAGAGTGCATAAATATATCCAACATTAGAAGTAAGGTAGGATGACTGTAAAGAAGTATACCTTGAAGTTTTATCAGTTGTCGCATTATGCTCTAGAGTTAGTGTATAGCATGAGGGCTAGAATAAAGAAATTTTCTTTATAGTTGTCCTGTGAGTTGATTTTTGAGAGCAAGGATGCCTTTTTTAACAAAGATATGGCCATCTCTAGGCTTGTGGCATATATGAAACATATGAAAAAAGAAAATAAAAATCAAATAGAGATTAGTGAAAGGCAGAATAAGAAGTTTTGATACTCAGATCATGGTGAAGGCTAGTAGAATAGTGGTAGAAATGGTAAAATTGGTTAAACAAGTAGTGGGGAAATTATGGTTCCTACTCTACTACTAGTGCACCTTATCAGAAGTCATTGGTAGATTTTTGTTTTTAGAATAGTATTGGTCCCAGAGTATAGGGTGCCAAGCCTCAAGATAGTAGGCTCAGTCAGCTATATCATATCCACCTTGAAGATTTTATGGTAACGTGCACCATGGTGTTTGTGAAGAAGAGAGGAACAAGTAATTTAAATATGTTCAGATTGGTTATATGTAGGGGGATTTTATTTCCATGGTGGCTTTTAGTGAATATAAGATCCTTATTGCTACTTCATCAGCACACCAAAGGGTACTACTTCTGCTTTTGGCTTGGGCACTGGTCAGAACTGTCTGAATATTCTTTTATCTTTCTAAGATTCTAAGGCACCCCCTAATTTTGTTACTAGTACGCTAAAATTTTTCTCTTATGATGTATACTGTCTAGTGGATCTCGTGTTTACCCTCTCTTATATGGCCCCATATGTAGCTATAGATTTTTGTTTTGATTCTGAGTGTATTCTGGATCCTTTCTCTGTATTCACCCTAGTGGGAAACTCTATTAAGGCTAGAAAGATCTATAGGGATTGTTTAATATTATTGTATACTTAGGAGACCTTGGTGGATCTGATAGAGTTTGAGATGTTATATTTTAATATAATCTTGGGGATAGATTAGTTATTTTTGTGCTATGCGTCTATTAATAGTCAGACCCAACGGGTTAGTTTCCACTTCCTAAATGATTCGGTGATTAAGTGGGAAGGTAGTTCCCTAATGCCTAAGAAAAGGTTTATTTCATATCTTAGAGCCTGAAAGTTGATTTCTAAAGGATGCCCCTATAATTTAGTTTATGTTAAGGATTCTAGATCAGAAGGTCCTTCATTGCAGGCTATCCCTATGGTCTGTGAATTCCTTGAGGTATTCTTCCCTATGGTCTGTGAATTCCTTGAGGTATTCTTTGATGATCTTCCTAATGTTTCTCCCAATGGGGAAATCAATTTTTGAATTGATCGTTGTCCTAACACTCATCCTATTTTTATTTCTCCTTATAGAATGACTCTAGATAAGTTAAAAGAACTCAAGGGGTAGTTGAAGGATCTTCTTGATAAGGGTTTAATACATGCTGGTATTTCTCCTTAGGGTTCTTTAATTCTATTTGTCCATAATAAGGATGGGTCCCTTTGAATCTGTATTGATTATTGACAGTTGAATAAGAAGACTATGAAGAATAAGTATCTCCTTTTGAGGTTTGATGATCTTTTTAATCTGCTTCAGGGTTTTAAGTACTTTTCTAAGATTGATATTTGATCGAGTTACAATCTATTAAATATTAGAGAGGTGGATATCCCTAAGAATACTTTTTAAACATAGCATGATCATTTTGAGTATTTGGTAATGCTCTTTTTGTTGACAAATGACCCAATAATATTTATGGATCTTATGAACCGGTTACTCTATAAAATCTTGGATTCATTGGTGATTGTGTTTATTGGTGATATTTTTATGTATTAAACGAGTGGGGCAGATTAGTCGATCTCCTCTGCCTTGTGTTACAAACCTTGTAAGTCATAGATTGTCTAGGAAGTTCTCTAAGTGTGAGTTCTAGTTAAATGCAGTGACTTATCTGGGCCATGTTTTTCTAGTTAAGGGATCATGGTAGAACCACAGAAAGTTATGGTTGTTAAGAAGTGTCCTAGACCCACAACTCCAAATCAAATTTGGATCATTTTTCATTTTGCTAGTTATTATAGAAAGTTTTCAAATATATTTTCCTTTATTGATGCCCCATTGACTATGTTGACTTAGAAGAAAGTGAAGTTCTTATGGTCTGATGCTTGTGACTGTAGTTTCAAAAATTTGAAGGATAAGTTCTCTTCGGTCTGTTCTAGACACTACTTAAGGATATTGATGGTTTGTTATCTATTGTGATGCATTTGAATTAGGACTAGATTGTGTGTTGATGCAATATGGCAAAGTGGTTACATATGCTTCTAGACAGTAGAAGGCTCATGAGATGAATTATCCAACTCATGATTTAGTATTATTAGTTGTGGTGTTTGCATTGAGGATCTGGCGACATTATTTTTAAGGGGTCCATGTAGATATTTATTCTAATCATAAGATTCTATAATAAGTGTTCTCTCAAAAGGATATAAATCTCAGGCAAATAAGGCGGCTTGAATTTCTAAAAGACTATGACATGAGTCTCCATAAGGAGCTTCTCAAATGTGGACAAGGAGAAGTGGGAATTGGTGAATGATATTCACCATTTTGCTAATCATTGAATCGGTATCTTAGATTCCGAGGATAGTTGTGTGATTTTTTAAGAGGTGGTAAAGTCATTTCTTAGTGATGAGATGAAGGATAAGCAAACGTTGGACCCTATGTTGATGCAAATCAAAGAGGATATAGGTAGCCAGAAAATGCTGGATTTAGAGATTGGTGGTGCTAGTATCTTGAGGTAGCAAAGAAGATTTTGTGTTCCAGATATTGATTAGTTGTGAGAATGAATTTTGGCCAAAGATCGTGAGTTGTATTATACGATTCATCCTGGTTTGACTAAAATGTATCATGATCTTAAGGAGATTTATTGGTGGAGTAATATGAAGTGGGATCTGGCCAATTTTTTGGCTAGCTGCTTAGTGTGTTAGCAAGTGAAGGTAGATCACTTGAGGATCAGTGGGTTGACTCTACAGATTAAGCTTTCAGTGTGGTAATTGGAAATAATTAATATGGATTTTTTATGGGTCTTTTGCAGCCTCACCATTAGTTTGATTTTATTTGTTTCATCTTGGGTAGGATGACAAAATCCACTCATTTCATGCTTGTGAGGACTAATTTTCTGCTGAGGACTATGCGATGTTTTATATCCAAGATATTATGAGATTACATGGTTCTCCAATTTCTATCATTTCCGATCGTGGTACCTAATTTTTATCTCACTTTTTGAGGTCGTTCCAGTGAGGTTTGTGGGCGACAATTACCCATTGTACCACTTTCTAACCGTAGACGGATAGGCAAGTAGAAAGCACCATTCAGGTCGTCGAATATGTGATTCGATCTTGTATATTTGATTTTGGTGGTAGTTTGGTTGATCACTTGCCTCTTATAAATTTTGCATATAATAAACATTATCATTCTAGAATTGATATGGCTCCACAAGGGGCTTTGTATGGTAGGAGGTGTTGGTCTTCTATTGGGTGCCTTGAAGTCAGTAAAAATAGGTTATTTTGCTCCGATTTAGTTGACCAAGAAATGTAGAAGGTGAAGGTGATTTGGGATATGAATAAGACCACATAGAGTTGCGAAAAGTCCTATGGATGTGACATAAAGGGAGTTAGAGTTTAATGTTGGTGATTGGGTGTTCTTAGAGGTATCCCCATGAAGGGCGGGAGGTGGTTTGGGAATAAGGGGAAGCTTAGTCCCTATTTTGTTGGTTCATATTTGGTTTTAAAGTGGGTTGGCATATGAATTGAAGAGGCTTTCTATCTTGACCTCCATTGATCCGGTCTTCCATGTCTTGATATTGAGGAAATTCAAGGATTATCCATTGTTGGTTGTTTCTTTGAAAGGTGTTGGCATTTTGAAATCCTTGTCTTATGAGAAAGTTTTGATAGAGATCTTGGATTTTTAAGTCTTTTGGTTGTGGATGAAAGACGTGTCTTGGGTAAAAGTTCTTTGGAGAAACGAAAAGTATGAGGAAGCTACTTGGGAAGCTGAGGAGAACATGAAGTCGAATTATCATTTCCTACTCCCTATGTTGGAAATTGTGCATCAGGTATGTCTTAATTTAACATCTTTGTTTTTTGTCATTGTTATAGGTAATTGTTGGAGTATTTCTAAGTTAAATCATGTAAATTTATGCCTTGAACCACCATTTGAGGATGAATAATCCTAAGAGGGGGGAATGTAACACCCTAAATTTTATGTCCTTGAAAATTTTATAAATTTTATCCTCACTTTCCTGAAAATAACTCACCCTACGAGTTGTAGGCTATCTTCATGGGTTATATGACCATAGTTGAAAGGTACCCATGAGTCATTGGGCTAAAATTGTAGCCAAATAATTTTGTGTGGCTAAGTCTTCTGCTATGAGTAAGAGTGGTTCACTATGAGTTGTGAGGACTTATTATGGGTCAATGTGTGCAAATCGTATGATATCCAGTGTATAACCATATTTTCTCTCTGTTGACTATGATTTCACCCTACGAGTCGTAGGGTCCCATCATGATCCATGATATATGATTCTTAAGGTCAACAGTGTGTCTGTCGGGTGACACTATCTTGACAATGACTCATGAAGACATGTCGTAATGAGTCATGATGGGTCGTTATAAGACAAGTAACGACTAATCATTTATATTTCAAGATTTTTTTACATGGGGTATTTTAGACATTTTTATCTTATCCAAATAATAATCCATGAATATTCTTGGGGACCTATTTTAATTGGCAACACACTCCAAAGACCCTTTCTTCTATCTCAATTCTCTCAAGCATCCATACTTAGTGTTTCAAACAAGTGGGCCAAGTAGAGAATCAAGGGTTGAATTCTCTCCATAATCTTTGGAATTACAGGGATTTAGTCTTCCCAAATTATTACTTTGCTAAATCCATGTTTTATAAAGTATTAGTTACATGATTTTGATGTTGGTTTTCAACATGGGTTGAGGGCTTTGAATGATGGCCAAACCCATCGACAACCCGCTCAACTTGGCATCATCTTTCACTTTGGCACCTCAAGTGGAAGTTGTTCACTTTTGGCACCTCAAGTAGCTATAAAGTGTCATTTTATCACTTTTTGCTAAATCAGCAATGGACGTGTGACTCACATATTTTGAGCACATTTTGAGGGTTATTTTTGTAATTCTCTCCTCTCTCTTATCTCTTTTCCACATTTTTTCTCCCTTTTTCTCTATTTCTTCCTGCACAAGCTTCCATTGTTTAAGAATTCATTTTCTTCACCATTAATTTAAATTTTTGATATTAATGAATTCTCTCCTTCATTCCTCAAACTTTTGATGAATTTTAACAATATTTTATTGTGTTATACTATTAATTTATTCTTTTTAAATTTAGTATTTCTCAATTTGATCAAATAAACAACTTTTCCAATAGAATTTTGTATTATTTGATTAAAGAATCAACAAATACAGGCATTGATAGAAAGAGACCTAACCGATAACAGTCATCCTATCAACGACGACCATCACCAAGATAACAAAGTCAGCTGGGAAAATAAAGGTGTCATCTTTGAACAACATATCAAATGATATGCCCATGGGTTTCTTTGCTATATTGTCTAATATTAACAAATTCATCGACTTTGTTTCTAGAGGGCTCAAGCCCAAGCGATTGAACATTGAAAATGACTTCAAATAAATGTAGGCCCCCAAATACTACAATAGTGAAACCCTCCAACATCCATAAAAATTATACCTCTCTTTTTCTTTTCATATCTATTTATAAGCTCGGAATACCCAGAAATCTGCTCAACGTCCTTAAAAGGATGGATATTTAAGCTCAACTCCTTTAGCATAGCAAGGAACTTCTTGAATTTCCCTTTTCCTTGTTCTATTTCAACCTTTAACGAAAAGGTGGGGAGGTTATGTATTTTTATTCACTTTAGGATCATCAACCTTCCCTTTAAATTTATCTACCTTAATATTACCATAAACAGTCGTAACTTATTTTAATTTTACTTTAGGAGTCTCATTAACCTCAACACTATCATTCCATGGTTTATCAACAACATGTAAGAGGGTATCAACAATTGACTTATCACTCTGAGTGATGATAACTAGATATTGATCTCATTTTTAGGATTTTTCATTGTGTTAGAAGGGTACCAGTCTGCCCTTGATTCAAAGTTGAATAAATTTGTCCAAACTGCTGCTCCTACTGTTTAATTGCAGTCAATTGAGACTCAACCTTCTGGGTCTATCCTAACATATTTACCTTAATCTACTTAAGGAAAGTTTCCTGACTTTCCTAATCCTTCAACAATTTAGATAACATAGCCTCCGTCCTCGATTTTGTGTCACAACAACCTAGTGGAACATACACACCACCCTTATCTTTGTAGTCATCCGTACATCTTCACTCCCCTTCATTCTCGCTTGTCCAATCTTTGTACGTATCTCCGTAGTAATTTCAACCTTATTTTCCTTTCCCCCTTTCTTTGAAACCGACTAAATCTGGATCTAGATACTTATCCTCTTTCTCCAAATAAACATCATAAGATCTAGAGGCCTTACCCTACAGACCTATTGCACTTACCTTTTATAATTCATTCCTGCAAACAGCTTTGTTAGTACCCCAATCTTAATTCAATGTTGTCTAACCTATTTCTCAACTGAATCATCGGCCACTTTCTTCTCATTGGAAGCCCCAATGGTAGAAGTGCCATCTTTTCTCTCTACCACTCGAGTATACCTTTATCGATTGGTAAGAGACATCTTGCCTAAAATAACCAAATTTATCTCCCAGTGCATGCGTATAAATGCTCTACCAGTGATTGTATCTGCCATAGCTCTAGAACAGCAATTTAGGACTCGATTAAATATTCCAAGAAATTTTGTCCCTAAAATTCAATTACTAGGAACCATCATTAACGTCTTCTTAAACTAAAACTATGATTCATTAATTGACTTAGAATGTAGCTGCCCTAATGGAAACATCCTGGCCGTACGAAAGAAATGGTCTAAAACCAACCTCCATAACTCATTCTAAGGATTAGTAAATCCTTATGGAGATTCCGCCAACCCCAATGTAGCTTCACCAGTCCAAGAAAAAAGGAACAACCTGAGTCTCAGTACTTCGTAATATACCCTAGATATAGTGTTAGAAGTGTAAATCCCAATAAAGTTTGTGAGGTTTTTATTTGCGTCATCAGTCTACAAACCCACACCTGGTGGTAATGTAGAAAGAATGATACCTCCTATATCAGCATGCTCAACATAACCCTTATCCTACTTTGGATCATCATATGGTTTCAAATATTGATATGCAATGATTACTTAGGATCTTTCCACTCTATCTCTATCTAAATTCCTGTCGAGTAATGCCTGATGATCTACTCATTGTATTTATGGTGCCAGCTCTACTCTTGAAATAACCTAAGTGCTTCTACCTTCCTCATCTAGTTATTAGCTACTTATATTAATAATTTCTCAATTTTTTATCAACAATTTCCTGAACATCTTCTAGTGGAGGGGGAGGTAAACAGAAACGATAACCCTGAACCCTTTCAAGATCACCTTCTCTTATAAGCTCTTTTATCCTCTGAGTTGGCTGTAGGATTATCTATGGGTCATAAATAAGATGGAGTAAGTGATTTCCTTGACTCTTTCTGTTAGGTATACACCAGCGTACAACCAAAAATAAAAAACAAAACTCAAAAACTTCAACAAATTCAATCAATAACTCAACATGGTATTCCTCGACAATGGCACCAAAATTTGCCGTTTCCCAAATTTACACCTCCACAAAGTATGATGTTGTTCAAGTCAAATTTAGTTACCTAACTAGGTTAGGGTCGAACCCATGGGGAATAGGTAAGAAATATCTCTCAGACTTACTTAATTCATTGGGTTGTGCAGAAAAGTAAATGGGGGGAATTTTCTGTAATCAGAAAGTAGTAACAAAACTCGGATGCTTTAGGCTTGTAGACAATCAAAAACAAACACTAGGAATACGTACCCCTGGCTTCTAACTCCTTTGGTTTCTCGTGCTTATTCTATCTTTCTCACTACTGCATATATAGAATTTGACAAGATTGGTATCACCAACTATCTTGTGGACTCATTACCAAATTTCTCCCTTCACCTTGTGAGTCTCAGGGTTTCGCCATACTAATACTTACCATTGATCCTAGTTTAAATTTCATCTTGTGGGTCTCAAGTTATTTGAAACGCATAGATAGCCGCAAATCACTGTTGTAATCTTCTTTTTCAATCTCGAACTCCATTGTAAGGATGATCTCAAAAACAGGTAGGTCCTTAGCTTCTACAGTATCTATGGAGGAAAACAACACATAGAAGATCACAACACAAGCAAAAATAATGATCTAACCAAATCTCAAACTTTCCCTACTTTGTTAATCCTCTAGAGTTTCTGAAACCCTAGCGAAGGAAATTATCCACCCATGGTTATGAAAAAATTAATGGAATTCAATAAATAAAGCAAGAAATAGTTGTGAAAGAATGAAAGAATAAAATCCAAAGTCTTGAATTAAGTATCAAACAAAGAAAAAGAGTATTTAGTGAGTAAAATATGTCAAAGTATGTAATAGAGTACAAGAATAACCAAAGGGCTATAAGAATAACCGAAGGGTATTTATAGTTTCTGAATAATAAAGGAAACCTAATTAAAACCAAATAGGAAAGCTAAGTCAGCAGTGATCACGGAAATGGCAACAAGTCTTAGGTCTGGCAATGACTCTTTGCCTGCTATCGCAACTCCCTTTTGTCTCTTAGGATGATGACTCGTCATAACATGTCATGAGTCATTAGTTGTAACTTGCTATCGTTCCAGTGAAATTTCATCTTTCAGTACTTTTGCTTCATACACAGAATTACTCCTCAATAAGAGTTGTTGTCATCACAACTCGTATCCTTCACTTGTATTCATTGGATCTTCAACTTGTTAACATTCATGATTTATGCTCAGTACGACTCATTTTCAGACTTAATGAGTGATGATGAGCCTTAACTATGTTCCTCCATTCGGCATCCCACACTGTTGTCATAATGACTTGGGCCAAGAGTTGTTAGGTGACTAAACGACTCGTGGTCAAGTCAACACATACTATATTTCTACACTTTTTCAGCCTTTTCAAACTCATTCTGCTTCCAACCTAATTTTACCCGCAACACACAGTATACACATATCATATTCAATAAAGTGACCTAAGTAAGTGCATATTTTCACCATTTTAAGATTTTAAAGTGCCATAAAACCACAGAACATCATCTACACATAATGACAACATCAAATTTTTTAGTAGTGATTGCTTTCAAAAATTGTCCCCAAAGACCCTTCTTAGACATTTTCACTAGTTTTTTTAAAGAAGGTCGAAATGCAAAATAAGGGCTCCAAGCACAAACCAACCACTATACTAACCCAAAGCCTATATTAAAAATTAATAGAACTGTCCAAATTGTCATTCGATGCTTAAAACATACATTGTTGACTCAAGTCTAACTAATGGCTTTTAGAGACTTTAATCGTCTCAAACTCTCTCAAATATTTCTCAAATGCATTAGGGACCATGACAACCATCCTCATACCTCATAATAAACATGAAAAAACCATAGAAAGGGAAAAATGGTCAAAAAATGTTAAAAGGGGCATTTAACATGTCAGATTGTCATATCATATTTCATTTTCATAATGGCTATTTTGTTTTAAATTCTGGTAATGACAAGGGAAACAATTATGGATAGGATGGTAGATAGGTGTCATAGGCTAAATGACCATAAGTGGCACCCACCCTAACCTATGATGGGAGAACCATGGTAACCCAAACTACCAAGTAACCCTTTGTCACATGAACATTCGTTTTCCGTACTTCTTCATTAAACAAGTACTAAACATGTCTATAATAATACGTCGGGAATTCAACACCATCAAACAACATTATCCAACAACTAATAAAGTATGAAAACCTCAATTTACCAATATTATCAAGAGTTAAAATCATCCTACATGAAAAAACTAAAAATGTCTAAAATAGAGAGATAGTAGAATAGCAAATATGGAATAACAAAGGAATGTCCTAGTCACAAAGCAAAGGACAACAACATAGATAAAAAACTGTCATGGCCTAAAAGCTGAGGGGTATAAAGACACTTGTCGGGATATTCCTTGACAAGTAAGCCTATCTCCCAAATTGATATAAAAAGGAAAATAAAATTTTTTGTAAGAACTAACTAATACAAGTCGAACATCAAAATATACACAACATATCCAAAAGAGGAACAAATAGAGTCTCTCAATATAAATAGAACATAGTCTAGATAGAAAAGGTAGAAGTAGATTTTGAATGCATAGACCAACTACTACCTTGAATGGACTCCAAGTTACACCTGAAATCAACAACCACAAGGCACACTCAAACCTGAATTTCCTTCTAAATAGCGCAATAGAGGTGATAACATTCCTCTTATATTCAGTACGTATCATATACAGACTAATCAAAGTAGAAAATAAGGCATAAAACATAAACACTTATGGGCATGGCACCTATAAATCAGAAAATATCCCAAATAGCAGCCTGCACCGTCTCTTCTATTAGTTATACAATATTCACATATACCACACACAAATACGACAAGCAAAATATAGGTATACAAATATTACACATACAAGTATGAAGAAAGAAATACACATATACAGGTGTCACATTAAGGGTGACAATACAATATAGAGAAAGCACAACATAAATTCAAATGGAATGATGATTATAATGATGTGATGCATAAAGTTGTCGTAGAACCTCCATATACATATACCGTGTTATTTTCCTGAGGTACGACCCATGGGTGGTTCATCTACCCTTATAAAATCCATATCTAATGTCAATATTCACATATCCCCTCTAACCCATCCATCGGTAGACGGTTTTTAAATATGTAACATTTTCTATAAGAAAAAGTTAGTATATCCACTATTTCATTATGGTACTAGAGTTTCATAAATGTATATGATATAAGGAGGTAATGCTCATAACCAATAAGAATGAAAATTTCCATATACAACTAATATACCAATCAAGTTAGCGAGAATCCAATCAATATTGCAACCATCCATAAAATCCCACATGATATATATACCAATAGAGTAAAATACGCTGAAGTATGCTAGTGCTACCACATAAATTATAATTTTGGCCTTTTCATAGAAAAAGGTACAACCATTTACATATGCTCAAGTCCAAGAATATCATAAAAGACCCCATATGATCACAAGTATAATGTCTCCAAAAACATAAATTAGCAAGAATATAAACCGTCACACCGGCACAATATAATATTACAGCCATTTTTGTGATTGGTTCGCACACTTTTAGCATAATCTTATACCAATATTAATTACCAAGCCAAGTCTGAAGAAAGTTAAGACATAACTACCTAGAATGCCAAAAATTGGTCCAACAAGACTTCAACCCAGCACTTTCCCCTAAGGAACAGACCCAAAACCAACTAAAACATACAAATATAGAATGAACGCATAAAAAAAAAAACCAATGATACCCATATTTCCCATTTTTATGCTGAGGTCAAAATGAACCCCAAAAATGAGTTTTCTCCTAAGAAGGGTAATAAGAATCCGAAAATGTATTTCCCACAACTAAAGGAACTCATATAAGAAAGATGAAGTTAAAACAGGTTGAAATTGGGTGTAGGCCAAGGAAATACTATTTTATTCCTTCTACTCCAAAATCCAAAGATTTCACCTTTGAATCGAAGTATTAACAAAGTTTATATGATAAAATAAAATAAAAGTCAATGACATAGGGATTTAGAGCTTACCCAAGCTTAGAAATGGAAGAAATAGCTCAAAAAACAGAACTCCAAATTCTATGAATATAAAATAGTGAAAAAATTGCAAGAAAAAGCATTTATATCTAACTAGGTGTCGCTAAAGCAGGCCCTGGGCTGTTTTAACAGTCATTGCTAAAGCACCTCGGGTCGCTAAAGCAGTTTTACCCCGCTCAGATAAAGGTGCTACTAAGTGGTACTTGGCGGTTGTGCTAGGGAATCTAAAGCACCCAAGGGCCACTTTGGCCCTTGTTTTAGCAGTTACCCTCGCTCTGAAGACATAGGTTATCCCTAGTATCTGCGAACTACTTTAAATTTAGCCAGAATTCAAAGGATATAAACCGACTCTGATACCCTGTCAAATTCAATACTCTTAAATTAATGGAGATATTAGATTTTTTAAAAGACATCATTTATATAAAGTTGACTCCCAACACCCAATTTCACAACTTTCCAAATTGAGGGTGGAAATGAAATTTTAGATCCATAAAATCACACCAACTATGTTACTAACTTAAAATTGATGTTCTGAATCTGCTGGTGTAATCTTTTGTTCCATCTGATACACAGATCAACAAATGTTGACTAAAGTCAACTATAAGACTTTTCAAGCCACCAAAACCATTATTTCACATAATTTACGCTGAATTACATTGGGATGTGTTCCAATTGTCTACGCATCCTAAACATACCACAAACCAACCATAGAGAGGGGTAAAACAATTTAATTAATTATAAATGAATATTTTAGAAAAATCAGCAGTAATCAAGTTATATTATCATCCACTAAAAATCTAGTTCATCTTTGAATTACAAGCAACAGAAATATCTGAGATCGCTAAAATCTGGGCATAACTACTATTTATATCATACTTTATCTTCTAAGTAGCCTCATCTACAATTCTATGACTACACTGGACAATAAGCACCAAAATATATATAGAATACAATCATTTAACACCCCTAGCAAGATTTGAGACTGCTTCTCAACAAAGGAAATCTACTTATCTGATTGAGATGGCTCCCAACAAATGACATGAGATTAATCTTGAATGTAACTGATCAATGCCTAAACTACACCTCCAATTAAGGATAAAGCGGTTGTTGTCAATTAAGGTAACCCAAAAAGATTATGGTTGAACCCATAAGGAAGACGTGGATGTGTATCTATATCTTGCTGAACTCAACTAGTAAACTTGAAAGTAAATACGGGGTATGTATTAAAAATCTCAAACAAGTAGCAGAACTTAACTTTGGTAAGTAGTCAGAGATGAATAGTAGGACTATATTCCCTGTGGATTCTCAAATAAATAGGGTTATCATGCTTTATTGAGCCAACCCGATAAATTGCATGCGGACTATGATAAGATATGTACCATCAACAATCTTGTGGGCTCATTGATGGATTTCATCCTTTATTCTTTGAATCTCAAGATGTATCATTACTAAACATTATCCTAGATCTTAGTTAACTTTAACGTTTTGAGTCTCAAGTTATAAGATGATATATAACCGTCTTACATAGATGATACTGATTAGCCTAGATTGAAAGTTAACATTAAAATTAATATTATGATTACATTTTCCTAGTTTCTACTCCTCTTATGGAGTAAGTAGTGCTATTCTAGGTGAGATCCTAACGTATGAAACCACTAAGACATCTATGAAATAGAAGATAATACAATTCATGAAAGAATACTGGATCAGAATAAATTCGCACTTCCCCCACTTCATTATTTAGCCAGGGTTCCCATAACCCTAGCTAATGGTTTTAACAGTTCATTGTTGTGAAATAAATAAAGGAAATCATAAATAAAGACATTCAAAGAACATCACAACAATTATTGAATAAAACCCAATATTTGTAACTTAATTATTAACCAAAGCAAATACCAAGCAATCCCTAGATAAAATTCAAATATTGGAATCAAATATATATTTGTAAGCCTTAAAAGTAAATACCCTAACTAAAAAATGTCATAAGGGTACTTATAGTACACAAGGAAATACTAAAAATTAGTAGTCAAATGAAAATGGAAAATTGAGGTAAGTTACCACCCACTTTGGCCACCTACAGACCGTAGGTCATCGTAAGTTCCAAACTTCCTGCACCACTCATGAATCTCCATAGATTTGGCCTTTTGGCACTTACTTAGGTCACCTACGGACTACAGGTGGCACCTAAGGACCATAGGTGCCTGGAGTAAGTGCCAGAGTCTGTTTTCATGTATCTGAGCCTTTGAACTTCAATTTCTAACACCTATTTTTTTCACCTATGCACGGTAAGTGACACTTATGCCTAAAATGCCTGGATAAGTAGCCAAAAGCTTCACTTTTCATTTTTTTTATTTATTTTAGCATCCAAAACTCGATTTCTTACAAAACATACCCAAAATACATTATATCTCCCAAGACAACCTAAGAAACTTGCATATTTTCATCATTTTAAAGTGTTGTAAATTTATAGTACATGAACACCCTTAACTTAGAAAGCTTGCATGTCCTAAGACAACACGAAAATACAAAACAAAAACACAACACATAACTAGTATAATCTAAGCTATCCAAGGTAGTCAATTATCATTTTAAGATTTAAACACATTGCCACTCCTATATCAACTCAAAACTAACTGTGCATAAACATAAAGCAGTACTATGTGACACAAGGGAATCAAGATATAGAAATAACATTAGAAATAAACAACTATGCATATATACAAGTCACATTATTTAAACAAGTAAGAGACTAGCGATACAAACCATGGTATCCTCATAACAAAGAAGCCCTACTCACTCATATGGAATCATGTATGTCAACGCAGAGACTATCAAGAGACACTCATGTTTACAAAAGAATTTCAACCAATTCCAGCAATACCATAGGCTTGCCCTTATTTTCTACAACTTAACTATATTACAGTCAAGTTAGGATCACTATAGGGATTTATTCGAATAGTAATGTAGGATTGGGGGCTAGTATGGTACATATGGATATATAAAGTGACTAAGACTCCTTGGCACTACACTTACATTGGGTCCAACTTTGATCAATTTTCTTTCTTATTCACCCCTTATTTCTCCCTTTTATTCTTTATTGCACGTTCAGGTTGGGTGTGGTTTCTTTTAATCATTCTTTTTTTCTCTTTTTCATATTTTTCTTTTTTTACTACACCTAGCCTTACTATCTTTTTTCTCTTATTTTACCCTTCTTCATACCCACTCTACATCATGCTCCCCTATAATAACATCCTCAACTTTGGCATTTGCCTGAGTTAAGCTGCACAATATCCAAAAAGGAACAGGTCCAAAATAGGTAGATTCGAACATAAATAGGATGGTGAAAGGTAAAAACAGAGAAATAGGACATGGGCTCAAAATCGGGATCAAGGGATACTATTTCACATTGGGAAGGTCATTTAGGAAAAAAGAGGAATAACATTAAAAACATCCTATGATCATTTCCTAACCAGATATCCTACAACCTAGGCAAGGCTAACTGGGCAAGTTCTTGATTTAACACACAAAGAGAACTAAGTAGCATCTCACACACACATTGCACAAGGTCACATCACAAGCTATTACCTATCCACTTCATGAACAAGTCAACTATGATAATTATGTCATTAATTATAATGCCATAAAAAGATCAACAATTATCAACTATATATATATTCACACAGTTCTTAAAAAAAATTCGCAGGGAATCATTTTTTGTCTATAAAAGCAAAAACAGATGTAAACTACTCTTGATACTAAAAGATCTCTTAATTACACAAAAATGAAAACAATACAAAATAAAACGTAATACAATACAAATTTAACCTAGACAGTTTATTTCTACAACCATTCTGTGGACGACAAGAAAAGAAGCACGGCAACAAAAACTTGCATAGGCTATGGTATACCCCACCCCTAACTAAAAGGTAATGCATTGTACCCAAAGCATGAAAATAATGTAAAGTAAGGGAATAAGGATATACTTGGGATGGACTAGGCTTGAGTGTCATGCTAAATAAGAAGTCATATTTGGTGTCCTCCCAAGTAGTGCCTTATAAACTATCGCGGCATGACTTAATTGCCTTGGCTACTCGGACTTTGCCATGGTTTATGTCAACACATGCTTTCACTTCCTCAAGTTTTCCCATGTATTTCTTCACCCAAAGCTATTTAACATTTAAAGGGACTTCACCATCATGTTTTATTTCTATAGGACCATATGGGGACAACTGAATCAACATGAATGACCCTACCACCTAGACTTCACCTTGCCAGGGAATAAGCAATGTCTTGAACTATACAAAAATACCAAATCACCGGGTTCAAACACTTTTTTCTTGATTTTTATGTCATGATACAACTTCATTCTTTCTTTGTTTATGGAGGAACTTTCATAAGCATGGAGCTGAAATTCATCCAACTCTTTCAATTTGCCTAAACTCGGCTTCGCTGTATCACACCACTTAAAATTTAACCTTTTTGATGCATATAGTGGCTTATGCTCAAGTTTAACCATCAAGTGGCATACCTTACCATATAAAAGCTTATATAGGGAGGATCCTATGGGATTTTTATATTCTGTTAGGTAGGCCGACAAAGCATTTATCTAACCTTCTTGACCAGTTAGTCCTATTGACATTCACATTTTTTGAAAATATGAACTTAATCTCTCTATTGGAGACCTTAACTTGCCCATTTTTTTATGGATGGTAAGGTGTTCCCACCGTATGCCATACACCATTTGTCAAGTAGTGCCTAATAAAGCCGCTTCCAAAAATCAGACCCAACATCACTAATAATATCACATAGAATGCCAAATTAAGAAAATAAGTTTTTGTCACAAATATAGTGACACTTCTACCTTTATTGTCTAGAAGCACAACTACCTCCACCTATTTCAAAACATATTCAAACACTATTAGAATATATTTCAATTTAAAGTAACTCACAAATGGACCCATGAAATCAATTCTTTATACATCAAATTGCTCTAACTCCAAAAAAATATGCCATGAGGAGTTCACGGCATCATGAAATATTACCTTGACGTTGGCATTGGTCACCGGATTATACATAATCATGGGAATTATTATACATTATATACAAATAAAACCCACACTGTAGAATTTTCTGGGATGTGTGGGTTCCACTATAATGATCCTTTATTAGTGATGAACGACAAACTTCTAGAATGCTCATCATCTCCACCTATAGGATACACTTCTGAATCATACCATTCATACAAACCCTAAAAGAAATTCCTCACCTCATGCATAAATATCCTACACTACTGGAACGATAAGTGTTCTAGGATAAGATAACTTGCCAAATAGTTGGAAAAATCAGTAAACCAGGCGATTAAGTCTTAAGATGCTTTCAAGACTTGCTTATCTGGAAAAGTATCATCTATTTCAAGTTCATACCTCACTTTCTGCTTTGCCTCCACCTCAAACCTAACAAGTGATATGCTACTTGGTTTTTTAGTGCATTTTCGATCCTTCCCCTCAAAATCAATCTTTTGTAACAAGAGAACCTAATCAATCAATGACGGTTTGCATTTATTTTTTGAAATCAGATATCTCAAGGCTGCATGGTCTGTGTTGACTATGACCTTGGTCCCAATAATTTAAGACTAAAATTTTTGAAGACAAAAACCACCATAAGAAAATCTTACTCTATAACTATATAGTTCTTTTAAGTGGGGTTCAATGTCTTGTTGGTATAGTAAATAGGAAGAAGAATTTTTTGTAACCTCTGACATAGGATAGCACCCAAGGCCACTCTACTTCAATTACACATGAACTCAAAAGGCATATACCAATCAGGGGCCATAAGGATAGGAGCCGGAATCATCCTCTACTTAAGGTGCTTAAAGGACTTAAGAAATGCATCATCAAACACAAACTTAACCTTCTTCTATAAAGAATGCGCAAAGGATTTTAAATTTAAGAGAAGTCCTTAATAATTATCCTATAGAAACCTGCATGGACTAAAATTCTCTATATACCGTTAGTAGAGACTTGTGGTAGAAACTTTTCAATTACCTCAATCTTTACTTTTTACACCTCAATAGACTATTTGGAGATCTTTTTCCTAAGAATAATACCCTCCTTAACCATAAAATGGCATTTTTCCTAATTCACCACAAAGATTCATTCTTCACATCTCTATAGTGCATTGTCAAGATAGGCTAAACAATGATTAAAGGAGTCCCCAACTACTGAGAAATCTTCCAGGAAGTCCTTAAATGTGACCTCTACCGTATCAGAAAATATGGACACATTTATTATTGAAAGATGGTATGATCATTGCACAATTTGAGTGGCATCCTTTTGAATGCCAAAGTCCCATAGGGGAAGTGAAAGTAATCTTTTATTTGTCCTAGAGAGCAATAGTGATCTAATTTTAACCCGAGTAACTATCGATAAAACAATACTAATCCCAGCATACTTGTCTATCAGGCATCTGATCTATAGAAAAAATGGAGAAGTGGTCCTTCTGGGTCCAAGAATTTAGCTTCCTTTAGTCCAAGAAAACCATCCAAAAAGTTATCGGTCTTATGGGAACAAGTTCATTCTTCTCATTGGGAACTACTATAATTCTACCATTCAATTGTACATATTGAATTACGATAACCAAATTGCTATCTGTAATGGTGTAGACCACTGTAGTATCTAACCAATTAATAACTTCTTGCATTAAACCACATGCATAGGAGGCTTCAATTTATGCTGATGCTCAATGTCGAGGGCACATTCTATCTCAAGATGTATTTTAGGAGAAAAAATACCTGGTAGAATCCCACAATATCTATTATAGTCCATTCAATAGATCTTTTGAACCACTACAAAACTGATATAAATTCCTCAACCTATGACACTACCAAATCTAAAGTAATAATCACCGATAAGGTTTGTTAGCCCCCAATAATGTATACTCTAAGTGAGATGGGAGGGATTTCAATTCCAAAATTAGTATCACCTCAACGGATAATTTTGCAGGAGTTATGGTTCTCTTTTTTAGATCAAGGTCCATCTTTTTTGGACCGTAAGTGTAAGAATCCCTACCATGGAATGCCTTGACCATCTAATTATATTCTTTGATACCACTACTCTCAAAATTCATTATTACTACAGATAATTATTTAACCCTAAGTCTCTCATCAATGGAAAATCCCTTTGTGTCAACATCATTATCAATAGTGACTATCACCAACACTACCCACATATCATATGGCTGCAGCATTATTAAACACACATCAAAAACTACTTGCTAATCAGTCATTCTGAAGGTTATCTACCCTAAATCTATGTCAATCAATGCCCTACCCATGGATAGGAAGGGTCTACGCAATATAATAGGGGCTTAAAAGTCTACCTCATAGTCAAGAGTTATTAAATCAATTGGGAACATAAAGGATGACACACATACTAGTACATCACACAAAATACACACTGGTGTCTTCATAGATGAGTCAGTCACCAACAGCTTCATGAATGTTGGTACGAGTACCCCCATCCCCAACAACTTGTATATAACTAGTAGCATTAAATTGATCAGAAACTATATTGATCAAAAATAGTGACTATCTTCCTTAAGTTCTTTAATGCAACATATGATCAATTAAAACCATTCTCTGACAACTAATTTACACCACTTTTATCTATCTACATCATTTTCTTTTACCCTATCTCATTTAAGAATTTTCACAAATACTTGGTTGAAGTATACTATGCACTACTTATCCAATTTGAACAAATTTTTATTCTTTTCATTATTCACTCCCAACCATAACACATCAACTTTAAACACAAATAACTATTTCTTTTGGGGCTTAAATTTCACCCTTCCCCTCTTATTTTTCAAAGTCCTTACTCAATTGATTTTTTATTAAAGCGCTTAGGAGATTTTTGAGCTAATTAATCATAAAATAAGGGATTTAGGCTACATCTAAGGATAACAAAGAAATACCTGAAGGCTCAATAGGGCTTACTAAGATTAAGCACACAAAGTGGGTCAAAAGACGACATCAAAGAAGGCTATCAAATAAATGCCTAAATCATCTCCTAAACTCACATTCTTTATTTTGCTTTACACACACACCTGGCAAGTTCTAGACATCATATGCAACAAATAATATACAAATTTCTCACATCACACATTGCACATGCTAGACTCACATAGGATCACCATAGACTCCCAACCAAATAGTAGCACAAATTCAAATTTAAGCCAACAAGTACAATAGTCACAAAAATGGGCCTAAAAGTCTCAAAAATAGCAATTCACTCATTCAACATGCTTTTATCAAACAAAACACTAGCACTATGTAATAAAAAATAGCATAAAAAAGAATATCTCACACAAAAAAATTGTAATTTGAGCCCAAAAATTGGAATTTCTCCACTTCACACTTAAAAATCTACTTTGTCCCCAAAGTGAACTTAAAAGTAAGAGATAGAAATACTCCCTAAGGCCTCTAGGCCTAGATAGTAGCATCTTTTGAATATCAAGAGGGTTTAGGGTCCCCAAACTTAGTCTTTTCTATGCTCCTTTGCTCAAGTTTCCATTACTCAGACTTCTCATCAACTTGCAACTCAATAAACAATAAAAAATACGTAAAGTAAAAACTAAAAGCTAAAAAGAAAACATACCTTAGCGTGGGTTGCCTCCCAAGAAGTGCCTAATTTTATGTCGAGGAAAGATCTATATCAACTTTTTCCTCCACCATGAGGATATAAATTTTACCCCTAACTTAGCATCCATCTTTTTACGTCGCTTATAGGGTGGTCGTACAAAGATTAAGGAATAGAGTAATGGAATGTGCATGGAAAACCACTCAGCCTTGAGGTGAGGCGCATTTTAATGTCACTTGTCTGGAGTAAAATTAAGAATACAGTATTTTTGTTTTTCATTTTCACACTCTTCCATGAGTTAGTCTTATTCACCTTCTACATTTTAGTCTCAAAAGAAAGACGACAACTAAATAGATACGGTTCACATGGTGGTGGTGGTATCTCCTTAACTTGTCCAATAATTTTAGTTTCTGAGTACTCAAACTTCCTCAAATTTTTGGCAACTTTATTTTATACAGGTTGGGAAGTCAACTTTGCATCTACCTCCTTAGTTGTCTATGGTGGTTCTTCATTGAGCTTTGTACCATACCTCAAATTTATTGCAATTACTTGTTCATTGTCACTTGACAAATCAACCTAAGGTCTGGTATTATGTGCCTGCTGTAATTGCCCTATCTGCATCACCAAGTTTTTCATGTCAAGCTGCTGACATTCTAAAGTGGCCACATAACTCTTTATATCTATTGACAATTGTTCTTGATCTACTAGAATTTGTTTCAGCATCTCTTTCAATTGCTCATTTGATCAGGTTTCGGTAATTCTGAACTTGCGACTGTTGAAACTATTATTGCTGATTGTAGGCGTTCACATAGTATTGCTTTTTATGATAACCCATAAACATATCCTTAGATTAACGACTATTGCCACAAACTATACACCATATAGAGTCATCATCACTCGAAAGCCATCTATCCTAGGTTGCAATGTCAAGAAATATGATTAAAAGAGAAATAAAAGAAACTAAAGAGAAACCTAAAAAAACCAAACTATTTTCAACTCAATATAGCTAAACTAAAAATAAGATAGTTGCCAATTTACAAGTCCCTAGCAATGGTGCCAAAATCGTGATAGCGCCCACGCACATACGCAAGTGTATATGGTCTACCAAGTAATATATTTGCCTTTAAGAAATACAAATATTGATCCTACAGGGACTTGTGTAAAACAACTACCAAATTTTAGTTCAACTATTGAGATAAAGTAACCTAGAAAGTTTTTGAATTGCAAACTAAAAAGAAACTAAAGTAGTGCGGAAAAGTAATGACTTAGGACGATCAATGGATAGAAGCCCAGGGTTAAGGCTTACGAACAATGATACTACATAATTGAACTTCATTCATTAAATTACTTAACTTTGTTGTTGATTAATAGGGTTAATTGCATGATCATAGTCTCCCAACCTCTAACCGTTTACCTAACTTGGAGATTACAACTACATTATTGAGAGTTGATGTAATAGTCCAATTAAGTGATTTAAGCTATCATACTATGTATGAATCAAGTAAGGCATCTAAGTGTATCCCTGTGCTAGACGCTAATTTGAATTCCTTATTTCATAAAAAAAATACAAACCCTACTTTGTTTGTTCCCATGTTCCATCGCCCAATTACCTCTCCTGAGATCACAAGGTTGACAATTGATGTATTCTAAGGGTATATACTTAAAATAGTTAAAACAATAATAAACAAACCATTAATAATGATAAGCAAAATTAAATAAAATTAATTCAAAATAAAAGTAGTCATGCTCTTGGCCTTAACCCCGAAAGGGAGTTTAGCCTCTAATGGCAATTTTCATCATCCAATCCCTTGGATTGATGATACAAACCATAAAGAAATTAAACTAAAGAATGATAAAACCTAAAAAGAAGTTGTGGTAGCCTTCAATGTCTTTCAACGACATGCAAAAGCGTATAATAATGTTTACAAAGATGTATTTATGGTAGAAAAGTAGTCCCAAGCCATGTAGGATTGAATTTGAACTTTTGGACGTGTGTGAATTGGACTCGTGTCACAGTTGATGGAAACATGAGTGTAAGTCTCATTGCACAAGCAACAAATAGGAGTGAAAGTCGTATCGTGAGCCTTAAAAATGGGTGTGGAGATTGCAACGTGCTCTCATCATGAGGGATCCCTTTTTTGGGTCCTTTCTAAACCTTTTAGTCTATAGCATGTTCCAATTGTCCTTTCCTACAGACTACACATGCCCTGGACATTCAAGGACTCAAAATTAACTCCATGTTGTGTATTGTATTTTTGTTGATCCATTCTGAGCCTTTTTGAGTTGTTTCCACTTAATTTGAAGCTTGTATATCCTTCATATATCATCAATAATCCATTTACCCAATATCCTATAGCATTAAACATAACAATTTATATCTCAAAAAGTCACCATATCCAAGACGATGAATCAAAAACAAGAGCTAAGAGTAGGGTTTTCCACATTGATCTTAAGCTTATTATTTTGACTCTTGTTTTGATCCAATTGACCCTTCAACATTATAACCAAGTTATTTCACATATAAATACATAATAACAACCTTAGGAAGTCATTAGAATGTTATAATCCAACACAGTAGGCTAAAATAATATCTAGCTCAAGCTAATCATACTAGTTTCCTTAGTTGAACTCTAAATGATTAATTTGAATCAAAACTTGTGTGAAAACATCATCAAACATTGTAAACACATACATGTACACTTATATGCACATTTATCTCATTATTAACACATTAATCACATGAATCATCCTAAAACTATGCTAAATAGGATAGAATGCATGAATAAACCCTACATCAATGCCAGCTCCAAAATCACACAGTGTTTGTTTGACATAGAAAGGCCCAATAGAACATAAAAGTCGTGACTGCTATGGGGTCCTCCTTCATTTTTAATAATGGTAAGGAAGTAATTGCAGTACAATAGTGCACATTATCAATGGGCTCGTCAGTGACCTAGTCATCACCATCATATCTCTCAAAATCATAATCAGAACATGTCAATTTCTTGAACTATACCTTAGGTTTCTTATCAATTGTAGTGCAATCATTTCTCAATACTTTAATAGTAGGCATAGAGGGATAATCACTGGGATCACACATCCTAGTAGTGATAGCTAGACAATGACTAATGTTTGGAAGATTCCAAATAGTGTCAGTATAAAGGTTACCCGGTAGTCTTTAATGCAATATAGCCAACATCTGCCCAAACTTATGTTCTAACTACTTTATAGTAGTTGCATGAGACTCAACCTTTTGGGTTAAACCTAAAATGTCAGCCTTGATCTCCTTAAATATAGCCTCTTGACCTTTTTGACCCTTCACCAATTTTGTAAATATTGTCTCGATTCCTAATTCGTTATCAAACTGTCACTCTAAAACATACATATTTGCCTTTTTTTTATAGTTGTCGTTTCTTCTCAAGTCACTATCACGCTCCCTGTTGTGATTATGTATCTATCTCTATTATAAATTCAACCTTGGTTTTCTTTACCTTTAACTTAGAAACTCATAAATTCTCGATTAAGATACTTAGCCTCCTCTTCAAAGTTAGAGTCATATGCTCCCAAGGCTGCACCTTGTGAACCTATCATATTCACCTTCTTAGAATTCACTATTGTGAATTGCTTAGCCAGTAACCCAATATCAGTCCTTAGTTATACAATATCTTGTACCACTATATCATCAATGACTCTATGGTCGTTGTAAGCTCCTATGGCATAAGTGCCAACACCCTTCTCAGCCTCCTGAGCTTGCCACCCTCGGTTAATAAAAGAGATCTACTCTAGAACCTTAGAAGTTGTTTCCTAGTGTAATCTCATTAATGATTCTTTAGTGATTGTGTATTCCATTCCTAAGGAGTTGATATTCAAGGCTCTATAAAATATCTCACACAAGCTCATCCCTAAAATATGATGATTGGGTTCCATGCTCAACTTCTTCTTTGATAAGAACCAAGACTCGTACATAACCTCAGAATATAGTTGTTTGAAATTATGTATCTTGTTTTTAAGATACAACATCCAGGCTTAAGGAAATAAATGATTTTTGAATTACATGTTCTACTCATTCCATATGGTGATCTATCCTCTTGGAAGTTCCCCCAACCATAAAAAAGCTTCGCAAGCCAATGAGAAAGGGAACAACCTCAATTTGGGTACCTCCTAGTCTACCTCCAGAATAGTATAAGAAGTACAGATCCCTATAGAATTATCAAGATGCATATTTGCATCATCTATAGAAAAGACCAAAAATAAAGTTTTCATGTTCAAGAGTTGGATCATGGAAATAGTTATGTTAAATTTCACATTGGGGGCTATGTAGGAGGAATGATACCACCTTTTTCTACCAAAAAAACATATCTCATATCCTTATCACCATCATATGGATGAAAGTACTGGAATGCTGATGTAACATAAGCTCGACCACCTCAAACTCTATATTGATTACTGTCAAGTGTTGCTCGATGATTAACTATTGGTCTTGGCCTGACTAGCTATGCTTGCTGTGCTGACTTAGCCTCCTCATTCTTTATCTAGTTAGCAGCATCTGGTAATATCTTCTCTATTTTTCTATTAGCAATGTTCTGTGGGTCACCTAGATCAAGTGGAGGTATTGCATTAGGATCATCTCGAACCCCTTTAAAATGGCTCGCATGTTCTGGTTCAATCATCGCATAATTACGCTACAAGATCCTTTTCGAATTAGGATATAGTAGCAGTAAGGGATTATCTTGACTCCTGGTGTTAGGCATACACCAGTGTATACAAGAATAAGAACAAAATAATAAAGACCCAAAAACTCTAAAATAAAGCTTTAATCAATAAATACACTATCTTCCCCGAAAATGCGACCAAAATTTTGATCAATGGCTAAACTACAGATCTAATGGAGGATAAAGTGGTCGTTGTCAAGTAAAGTAACCTAACAAGGATGGGTTTAAACCCAGTTGAAAGATTTGGATATGTCTCTCTAACTTACTAAACTTAACGGGTAGAATTAAAAGTAAATAGGGCATATAGCAATAATCTCGAACAAGTAGCAGAACTTAACTTTGGTTGTAATCAGTTGGAGATGAACACTATTAGTGTGTTCCCCTTAGCTTCTCAAATCTGTAGGCTTATCAAACATTATTAAACCAACCCAGTACCTTGCATACATAATACGATAACTTTCATACCATCAACTGTTTTGCGGACTCATTGACAGATTTCATCCGTTACCTTTTGAGTCTCAAGATGTCACATTACTAAGCCTTATCCTAGATCGTAGTTTACTATTACCTTTTCAGTCTATTAGATGATAGATAAACATCTTAAATAGATAATACTAATTATCCTAGATCGACAGTTAATCTTCAAATTACTTTTTTGATTATCTTTTTCCTAGTCACTACTCACTTATGGAGTAAGTGGTGATAATAAAGGCGGGATCCTAACTTTTGCAACCACGAATACATCTATGAAACATATGATCATACAATAGAATCAAGAATACTAGTTCAGAATAACTTCACATTTCCCCTAATTCACCAATCAACCAGGTTTCCCATAACCCTAACTAAGGGTTTTACCCACTCATTATTGTGAAAAGAACAAAGGAATTCATAACCGAAGAAAGTCACATAATATCACAATAATAATTGAATAAAACCCTAATTTTGTAACTGAATTATCAATAAAAATTAATATAAATCCATTCCAAGATCAAATTCAAATCTTGGAATAAAACATTTGTTTGTAAGTCTTAAAAGTATTTAACCAAATTAAAAAATGCCATAGGTGTTTTTATAATATACAAGGAAACTCTAGTAGTAAAAACCCAAATGTAAAAAGAAAATCTGGGTTGGTGGCCACTTACTTAGGCAACCTACGGACCGTAGGTACTACCTAGGGACCATATGTGGTCCTAAGTGAGTACCAGACTTCCTTCACAACTCCTGAAACTCTTTAGACTTGGACTTATGGAACATACTTAGGTTACCTACGGACCATAGATGCTCGAAGTAAGTGTTAGAGTTTTCTTTTCCTACATCTTAACATCTGGATTTCAAGTTTTGACACCTGCTTTGGTCTCCTACGCCCGGTAAGTAGAACTTATGCCTAAAAATTCCATGGTAAGTAGCAAAAAATCATTAATTTTCATCTTTTTCTTCATTTTAGCATTCAAAACCTATTTTACTGAAAACCATACCCTAAACACAACATATATCACTAACAACCAAAGAAACTTGAATATTTTCATCATTTTAAGAATCAAAAGTGCTATAAATCGATACCATATCAGTAACGCTGAAGCATGGAAACTTGAAAAATTGGATGAACAACTGATAAACCTTGAGCCAATGACAACTCATAAACCATAATAGTTCGAAGGATCTCACAAGGTCTAATATACCTAGTCTAAGCTTTTCTCTTTTCCCAAACCTCATTACGTCCTTCATAGGTAATACTTAAAGAAAAACTCGCTCACTAGCATTAAAATTAAAGTAACAAATTCTACATCTACATATCACTTCTACCTAATTTGAGCTACTAAAAGTTTTTCCTAAATGACCTAAACTCTATCAAAGAACTCACAAAGCAAGTCTGTCCCTCGAGCTCTAATCTAAAAAACCTTAAACCAACCAACTAGAGATCGATAACACCTACCATACAAAGCCTCAAAGGGAGACATATCAATATTGGAATGGTAGCTATAATTATACTCAAAATTTTTAAGAGATACATGTTGCTTCCACTTACCACAAAAGTCTATCACATACACATGGAGCATATCTTCCAAAGCTATAATAGTCTTCTCTGATGGACCATCAGTCTTGGGGTAAAAGGTTGTGATAAAATTAACTCGGGTACCCAACTCCTCCGAAAAGGTATTCCAAATGTAAGATATGAACATTGAACCTCTATCCAAGATGATAGATGGTGGAATGCCATGAAGTCACACTATCTCATAAATATAGATATGGGTCAACCTCTCAGTACAGAAGGAAACCTACATCAAAAGAAAATGAGGAGATTTAGTCAATCAATCTATGATAACACAATCACTATTAGACCTATAAGAAGTATAAGGCAATTAAGTCACAAAATCTATGGTGATCCATTACCACTTACACTCGAGAATAGGTAACCTCTAAAATAATCCACAAGGCCTCAAATACTCAGCCTTTACCTACTAGTAACATAGGAAACAAGCTACAAATTTTTCTACATCCTTCTTGATACCACCCCACTAGTAGCGCTACCTTAAATCATGATATATCTTAGTCACTCCTAGATACATAGAATACATTGAAGAATGGGCCTTCTCCCAAATCAATCTAAGCCAACAACCCATTCTTGACACACAAAGTTAGCTATAAATCCTTAAAACGCTATCCAAATCAAGTGAGGCTTCCTTAGCCTCACTACTCAACACCTTGTCTTGAATTATTTGCAGCCCAATATTATCAAAGTAATGAGCCTGAATCTTCTTCATCAAAGAATACCAAGCCTTTACGAAGGACAAAGCACATCCCGGTGTTAAAATATTAAGCCTAACTATCTTGTTAGCTAAAGGCTAAAACTCTACGGCGAAAGGTCTCCCCTAGGTCCAAGAATGCTTCAAGATACCCATGTTTGTCGACTTTCACCTTAAGGCATCTGCAACCATATTAGCCTTGTCCAAATGATGGACAATTATCATGTCATAATCCTTCAGCAACACAAGCCAATGTCATTGTCTCATTTAAAGATCTTTCCATGTAAAGTAATACTGAAGGCTATAATGGCCAGAGAAAATCTAATAAAGAAACCCATACAAGTAGTGCCTCCACAACTTTAATGCAAAAATAACTAAGGACAACTCCTAATCTTGGTTAGGGTAACTAATCCCATGGCTCTTCAACTGGAGAGAAACATATGCAATCACCTTACCCTCCTACATCAATACAACATCTAACCCAATACCTAAATTATCATAGAAGATGGTAAAACACATGCCCTCCTTGGACAAAGACAATATAAAAGTTAAAGTCAATAATTCCTTGAGCTTTTGAAAGCTTGCCTTACAAGCATCGGAATACTAAAAAGAAATATTCTTCTAAGTAAACTCAGTTAATAGAGCTACAATAGATGAAAAAATCTCAATGAAACACCGATAATAACCAACAAATATCATGACATAGGATCGGTGCTCCTAATTCATCCCAAAAGAGTCTTCTACAAAGGTAGATACATGTATAGGCATAGTAAGAGGCCCACTAGCTGGATCAAAACCTGAAGCAATGGAAAAAATCAATCCTGGATCAAATAACATAGATACATATATAAAATAAATAGGGACGATACATGTTATAACAATATGGGAAGCCTCAATCTCTGGTGTAGAAGGTATAATAAAATACTATCCATGACTGCCACATGATTGAATAGCCCCATAACTATCACCACCGACGCCGCTGCCTCTATATGATGCACTTTTAGAAGAAACTCTACCTCTCACAATAGAAATAGGAGTATCTCTAAACATACAGCAAGGGCAGTCCTTGGCCAACTGGCCAATCTCATCACACACAAAGAAAACTCTTTGTCCCAACTCAATAGGAGGAGGTAGAACTAGGCCAGAACAACCATTTAAAGTTGCTAAACTAGAAGACCCACTACCTGAACTCTTCAAATCCTTCTACATAATTATACCATGGTATCAACATAAATCTCTAGAATCCCTACCTCAATATGTTTGACCTCAAAACTCACCCCAACAGTGCACTTTCTATGCACCTCCCTAAGATCCTAGAAGAATAGACTCAGTCATCTAATAATGATCCATAATACTATAAAAATATTCTCCATACAAAGCCATCTGAGTGATAGCTAACTAAAGAGAAACTAGTCCCTTTATGAACTTCTAAATCTTTTCATATGCAGTGTCAATACTGTCATAAAAATATCTCAAAAAGTCATTCTATATCTATCATGGTGCCCTACTCCATGTGACCAAACTCATCTCTTATCTGATCCCTCAAATTGTAAGGCACAAATCTATCAAAAAAAGGCCTCAACAAATTGATCCTTATTCATCTTAGGAGAATAAAGTGATTTGCAACGAATAAGTGATCTCCACCAATCTCTAGCATTATTCACACCTATAAAGTAGTATAAGAAACACTATGTAAATCAAGTAAACCAAGGTTATGCAACTTTTTACAATAGTCAATCAATGACTCATGGGCATCCTCTCCTACAAAACCATATAATTTAGGAGGACTCAAATGACTAAACCTCTTAAACCTTTTTTTATCCTCAGAAGATATAACTATACTACCAATAAAAGAAGGCATGGTGATTCTGGCTGGCTAAAATCCCACATGACAATGTTACAGAAATCATGGATGAGGTTTTAGTCACAAAATACCATAGTTAGATATAGGTGCAGAAGGAGGAATGACAATCAAAGTCTATGGATTACAAAAAGGAGATATCGGTACTACTGGAGGATACACAATCAAGATCGGAGGAACAATATAAGTAGAATTTAGCATAATAAAAGGTACGATACTTGAAGTTGGGGGAACATTAGGTGCACTTAAAGGAGCACAATCCAAATGGGTCAACAATACAACCAATAACCCCTCCAAGACTAGGTTGAAGAACTCAGTGGAACAGTGGTAGGCCCCACATCTCAAATATGCTTAATTGAGGTTCAAGGGAGAGCCTCCTAGCATTACCTTTTTATGGGGCTGATACTCGTGCTTATTTTCTACCTTGATCCTATCTATGACTCACAACTAGACATCTATACTAGGATTTATCCTTGGAAAAAGGATCTATGTCTCTCACCTCAAAAGATCTAGTCATTACTATCTATGTAGAAAAGAGTAACATATAACTTAGAATATAAGTTATGAAAGATCCGCACGATAAGGGGTAAATAAGAGTACTTTCCTAAAGAAAATTTATAGCCTCTTAAAGATATATATGAACATCTATGTACTAATCGATGATATTCTTTTAGACACCCCGTTCTTACACTATTGAGACTAATAAATCCTAGTTGCTTTGATACCAATTTGTCATGACCCAAAAATTGGTGATCATGATGGCATTTGTAACGCTATGCCTTGAGAAGTAACCATATCATCAAAGCTAACATAAAAAGGAAAATAACACCAATACCTAAGGCAAGGCTTATAGAACAAAGTCGAACCCCATAAATATAATAAAAGTAGAGATATGTAAAAAGACACTATACAATAATCCCAAAATTTGTTGTCATGGGGTAATAAGTAACTAATGAAATTTGAATATAAAAATATACATAAGATATCAAAAAGAGGAACAAAATGTGCCTCTGAATATAAATAATACATAGTCTAGATAGTAAAGGTAGTAGTCAATTCTAAATGCTAAGACCAATCGCTAGCTTGAATGGGCTCTAGGTAACTCCTAAAATAAGCTACAATGATGCGTATTCAAACTTGTATCTACACCAAGAGGGTGTTGTAGGGGTGAGTAGGGACCACTTGTACTTAGTAGTTATTATAGGTTGACTGTGAAATTTAGAAAATAAAAGCTACAAAATATATATTATTGGCACGTCACATGCAAACTAGAAAATATCCTAAACAGTACTGATGAGTGGTGAATTTACCACTCTATTACACTCAAAAATCATGAACACTACTATGATTTGAAGATATAAGTGTGCGAAATTGGTGATTACATTCACTAATTTCCATATTTTGCAAGCAAATAGATTAGGAGAATGAAAGATGTGCATTTGAGATGAAATGGACCAAAAAGGGGAAAGAAGTGCATCTTGAGGGCTTAGAGTCGGAACAAGCCTCATTTACCGTAGTAGGGGTCTATGGGACATGATCGCAGTTGGTCAAGCCGGTCAAAAGAATAATATTGCAATGTCCTTACCATGCTTATGGTAGCCGCAATTGTGGACCACCTTTTGCGATCGCAAATAAGTGAAAATTTTTCCCATAGGCAGTTTTTTCATTTCACCAAGCTAGTATTAAACCCTTTTTTTATTTTGGGTATTTCTCACTATTAAGACATTTTTGAAGTTGAATTTCAAAGACAAAATTAAGAAAATATTGTAATTTTATTTGGATATTTTGAATTTAGTATTTGTGAAGAATTGATTCTTTGAGCAATCCCTATGGTATATTTTTCTCCCTTTTTTTCATGAGTAGCTAATTTTTTTAGTCTTGGGATGATATTGAACTAAGGTGAAATTGTCATTGGGTGATGATGTGTTTGTTAAAATCTAAGTTGTTAATTATGGATTCAACTATTCTTTTGTTTAAATAGTTGGAATTTGTGAGTGAAAACCCCAAATATCAAAATGGATTTATTAGGTGAAAACCCAAAACTCTTGAAAGCTCTCATCATCCTCAAAAGAGGGATATAGGTGAATTCTTTGGATCCCATGGATTCCTTGAAAGAGTTGTACGGGGAGACAAAGTAATAGTGAACAATTGAAAATGTAGCTTACCATCTTTTGCCATCTTCTAAATAAGGGTAGATTAAGAGTAGGTTATTCATAGGCATCTTCCAATGAATAGGGATGCACAATTAATGTCTTGGGTCACTTTTATTGATACACTCATGGGTACTCGAAAGAGTCAAAGAGTGACATCATTGAGGCTTTGTTGACCAACTAACTTCAAGGACTTTAAACCAAGCCTCCCATGTTGTCAACAGTTAGAATTTACACCAAACCATTATGATCACATGTACAACTTGTCCGTAGGTAGATATAATCCCAAGATCTCTCTAAATTTAAATTCTAATACAAAAAGAGCTATCATAGTGTGTTGCTTGACTTGATATTGTAAGATTCTATTCTAACTAACCCCCCACCCAAACACGTCTTACATTGTGTATACTTTGATTATCTCTTTGGTGATTTTGACATCCATAGTACTTGAAATCTAAATATTTCTCCTCATGTATTCTACCTCAATGAATGTTTAGCTATTGACCATGACCTTTCTCTAGCTTTATCAAAATTAAAATCTAGATTTGACTTATGAGGTGTTGATTTTTACTTAGGATATACCAATAGTAGTTTTTATTTATACCGTTTGTTGTTTTTGTTCTTCTATAGGTGATCATAATTTACACGGAACAATGAGTGACAATGATAATCATGTTGGGTCTTTCAATGATACTCTTGATTATAAGGGGAAACTCAATTATGTTGGTTATTCAAGTCCCATCGGTATCCCACATACTCATGGGAATGGTGTCTTACATATCATAAGCATCATGTTATACATATTACAAATGAATGGACTTTTGGGGGACAAACTTATGAGAACCCCAACTTTCATTTGAAGACCTTTTTAGAGGTATGTACAACATTTGATATTGCACACATAACCCAAGAGTTTATCAATAGACATATTTTATCATCCATTCTAACAGGTGAGAGATATTATGGCATCGTTCTTTTCCAGTCGGTTCAATTACTTTTTGGGACAAACTCATTATGGATTTCCTTGACCGGTATTTCACATCTTTCCAAATGCTTCAATTGAGGGATGATGTTATTAGATTTAGGCAATTGAATATAGAACCCTTGTATGCAGTGTGGGAAAGATTCAATGGAAATCTAGTGAAATACCCAAACCACGAGGTCATAGAGAAGATACTTCTCATAATTTTCTAACGGGCCCTTGATCTACTTAATAAAAATATGGTGGACAATGTGGCAGGAGGCTATTTTGGGAAGTTGCATTATCCTGTAGCTATGAATTTTCTTGAGGAGGATACCAAGCAAAATTGAGGTGGCATACCCGAGATATTGATATGCCTAAAAGTTCTCCTACTATATCCTTTGTTGACAAGGAAGAAAGGAAATAAGATAAAGAAAAAGACGAGAATATGGCAAAGATGAGACTCAGTTAGAGCTTTTGAAGAACCTATGATGGTTGTACCCACAAAAGCGATGAATGTTGGGGCATAAAAAGCTTATGAGGATGATGAGAAGACTAAAAAGCTCAATGAGGAGATTTGGTACTTGGAAAATTATTTTAGGGGTTCCTGCCTCGCCTATTAAAGGCAAGATAGGAATCAAGGTCGGAAGGATCGTGATCGTAATAGGGATTGGATATATAGAGAGCATGACTATGAGCGCTATGTTCCTCCTCATGATTGAACAATGAGCAAAGACCTAAGCTCTGTCCACCCTGATAAAGACAAAGCCAAAGATGTCTTAGCAATAATTTTAATGAGAGTGGAAGGTATTAACAAGATGGTTTATGAGCTAAAAGGAGATTTTTCAGAACTTAAAAAAAATGTGGTGTCCCACTCCACTTCCATCAAATAATTAGAAACTCAGATCGAGAAAATTTTCACTCTAATAATGTTAGGCCAAAAGGGTGGTTTTCCTAGTTACACTATTGTGAAACCGCCAAAGAATGATGCTCAAGTTTTGATAATAGTCAATAGGAGTGGGAAGACCCTTGGTTCTCTCTTGAAAGAAAATTTGAGTTAAAAGGTTCCTAAGATTATGTCCAAAGAAAGATCCCCAAAATCTCAAGAAGAGGGAAAGGATGGAAAGGAACCAGTAGAAGTTGATGAAGGTAGTTGAAAATAAGAAACCACAAAGTGATGTGGTGCCTATAATACATTCCCCTCCCTTATTTCCTAAAAGGCTTCAAAGAAAAGGGGAGGCTGATAAACTCGAGAAATTTATGGACATTCTTAGTAACCTCTAGATTAATATCTCATTACATAAAGTGATTTAAGAGATCTAGAGATTTACTATGCCCATCATGAAGATGATGTCAATGAAGAAACTTATTAAAGGTGACACCATTGAAGTCACCCATGGTTGTTGTGATATCATGAGTAGCATAATTGTGGAGAAAAAGGAAGACCCCAGTACTTTTACCATACCTTGCACCATTGGAATGCATATGTTTGCTAAAGCTCTGTGAGACCTCGGTGGGAGTATAAACCTTATTCCTTTTGTCATTTATAAAAATCTTCTATTGGAGACCTCAACCCTACATCTATGAGACTTTTAACGGTAGACTGATCCTTTAAAAGACCGGTCGGAGTCTTGTTGGATGTTTTAGCGGATAAATTCAAACATCCTATAGACTTTGTCATTCTAGATTGTAAAATTAACCAAGAGGTGACCATCATTCTTGGTTGACCTTTCTTAGACACCGAAATAGCCATTGGTGACTTTGATTTGGGTGATATGAGGTTTAGAGTTCATGAGGATGAGGTCTTATTTCGGGTGTGAAAGACAAAAAAACAACCCATGAAATCTCAAGTGATATCTGTGATTGATGTTGAAGTCAAGAAAGTGAATGATAGGGCCCTTGAGGACCCAAATATAGAAACAAGGAAAACGTCATGCCACAAAGTAAAATAATGTGTTGTGTGAGGCAACCCACAAATACCACAAAAGTCGATTGTATCCTTTATTTTTATTTTGTAGTGTTGATTTTTTTTTTCAATTGAATAACCCATGCCTTTAAAGCTCAATAGAGTGTGTTGGATGAGCTTGAAAAGGGGAAAGTGTGAAATTTTTGCATGATCAACTGAATAGGGGAAAATCTATACAAAGTGAATTAAGTTGAACAAGGGATAACAGGGGTGCAAAAATGCCCCCACTTACCACGATCACAGGACCATGGCCATAATTGTGGTCACCCATATGTCTGTGATTATGGTACTCTTACTACGACTGCGGTCACATTAGTTATATGACCATCTGAACTACCATTTCTCCACACTCTCTTCTAAATTTTTCTCTCAAATTAGATTTATTTTGGGACAAATTGTAAGTATTCCAATAATGTCCATGTATCCCTCTCGCATTATTTATCATGAAGGTGCCTCAAATCCATGCTTTAATTATTGAGAACGGTCCATAGAATGCATTTTATAGGGAATGCCTGAAATTACGATTTTAATGCTTGAATACTTAGTCAATTATACTTGTGTGGTGTTCAGCTTCTAGAATATGGTGTGAACATAATGTAGGATATTGAGTACCCAGATTGTGTGTGAAATTGGGAAAAATTAATAGTGCACACCAAGTACTCAATAAATTGCCCAAATGAGTATTCTCTAACACTTTTTACATTGTATGGGCATAATTGAGGACCTGGTAGTCTTGTCCAACAGTTTTAGTGTAGATTCCTATTATTGAACATGCTTTGGGCTTAAAATTTGAATTTTTGGACATTGGAAAATTGGTTTAAAACTAGTTCAGATATCGTAGTAGTGGCCATTAGGAGTGCGATCGTGGTAATCGAGGATGATTTTCTTCCGGGGCCAAAAATTCTACACTTCAAATTTTTGTCCAAACAGCTCCAAGTACCCACCAAATAAGCTTAATTGGACAACAAAACATACGTTGTGCATTTAAAGATCGATGATTGATGTTTTTGTGTTGTATTTCATTTTTTAGGATCATATCATGGAGAACTATGAAGAAGTTACCCTCTACTATGGTGATCTTATGAGGACAAAGCATCTCCCGAAGAGGGGAATTTTCTTTGAGAAAGTTATAAAAAAATTTCTGGCATTTCATGATGGGTTTGTAGCCATGAGTGTCAGTATTTCACCCCGGATCATAGCAAAGCTATAGAACAATGGGTCCGTGAGTTTTATGATAACCTTAGTGTAGTATCTTTTTTGGACCCATCAAACTTGATTATGGGGATATGGGTAGAAGAGGTGGAATTTGGGCCAAAGAAAATCAATGATATCTACGGGCTCCCAAATGTAAATACTAGTGAGTTCTAAGAAAAAATATAGGACCCGAGAAGTTGGTTGGCATAAAGACTTTCCCCAAAAAGGAAGTCTCTTGGGTGGCAAGTAAGAGAAATATCTTCATAAATGACCTCATTATCGAGGCTCAGATTTGATTTAATATCATATATAGCTAAGTCTCCCTTTCTCCTTCATGACGATAGTCCTGATTTATAGTCTTGAATGGTCACTTACAGTCTCGATGAAATTTCTCTAAATATTGGTCAGCTCGTGGTTTCTGACATGAAATTCATCAATAACCAGGGTTGCTCACATCTTTTCTTTCCCTCTTTGATTACTGAGCATTGTAGGAGAGCCAGTTTTATGGAGTACCCTAAAAGTGAGAGCGCACTAGTTAAATGTAATAAGAGGAAGATCGACTTGGGAAAGTCAACATATGAGGAGCCTAAGTTTTGGAGGTCATCCACTATCAGGCCTCTTGAGGATATTAGGGTTGATATTTCTGCTAGCAGGGAGCTTGTGTCAGGTTTGCCTAGGGGCTGAGAGATCCCTCCACTACTCGCCACTCATATATGTCCCAATCTGATTATGAGAAGTACAGAAAGGACTAGAAGAAGCATGGATCTACCATTTCTAGGCATAAGAGAGCCTACTTATCCTTGGCAGCATCACATTATGATCTCCAGGTCTCATATGAAATGATGGTAAAAAGGAAGAAGAAGAGAGATTATTTCTTTATCAAGATGTGGAAGGGGTTGAAGGGCCTATAGAAGGTCTTAAAACCTTGTGACAGACTGCCTTCCTTCGAGTGGAAAGCGAAAATGAGGCCCTAGCCGAGAGGTTCGGCCCTAGGGTTATTGATGATGATGCAAAGACCAAGAGTGATAGCAACTCTTGATACTATTTAAGGGAGAACCCTTGTCTCTCTTTTTGCTCTTTTATTAATGTAGTGAGGACATTGCTACCTTTTTAGTTAGGGGTGATTGTCTCTGTATTTATTTGACTTGGGCTTGTATTATTGATATTTCTGGATGCCTTTCTATTCTTTTGTATGACTTTTATTTTTATTTGGCTTATAATATTCTGGCACTCTAATAGTGCCCACTTTTGAATGGATTAGTTATTTTGTTCTTAGGTTTCTAATTTATCTTTATTTTACTTATGACAATATCGAACGAGCTTTTCCCTATGGTAAATTTAGTAATGAATAGCGTGATTGGGTTTTGAGCCATAGATCCAGAGAAAGTCTTTGTACCCATAGCATCAAGGTCACAAATTCAAGGGAAGTCTGAGTACCTGTGGCATTTTGGTTTTGGGATTGCATTTATACCTATGGCAAAAATTGAGTAGCTTTTTTGTTTATTTGCCCGAATGAAAGCCACAATGTGAGCTAAAGGCTTGAATTGTTGCCTAAATTAGCAAATTATGTGTGGTGCAAAGGCAAAGAAAACACCTCCTCCGTCCAAAAATTTTCAAAAATCAAAGGTATGGATGTGAGCGACCTTATAAAAAAAATTTCATCTTTTTGTTACTCCCAAAATTTTGTCTTGAGAAAATTGGTAGATACTCCATTTTTGTCTTTAGTAGAAGGAGAATTTGATCCCCCTTGGTAAATTGCATGCCACGTGTACTGAGCTTATTTATCCAAATCTCATGTGCACTTGTACCATCTAGAACTTGCCTCATTAATCTCAGAAGGCTAATTTTGATTGTATTTGGTTGGTGAGATGATCCTAGGCCATCTTTGTGACATCAAAAGTCCACTTTAGCCTATAAAGCCTACCCTTGCATAGATGTTATCTCTAGTCACCTACTTTATGCCTTTGGATCTTTATTTTTAAAAAACATTGCAAGCCGTGAGCCTTTCAATTCATATCCTTCTTTTTAACCGTATCCTCCTTGAACTAAAATATTTCAAATAGAGGCTAAAAGCCTAAGTTAAGGGTGGTAAAGATTGGAAGAGGTAACTTTGGGCCACGAAATTGTTAGTGAGTGCCTAAGTGATTAAGCATAGAAAACAAATGAGTAAGGAAAATAAATGACCTAACATAGAAAAGAACTGCATAAAATATGCAAGAGAAAAATAAAAATAAAATGGGTGAACCAAGCATTTGTAAAACAAATAAAAGTGGCCAATGGTCAAATATTAGATGGAAGTGTGTGATATAGATTTTCATTGAGGGTGTAGCCATGTTTTTCCTAAACATTATCCTACCCTACCCTAAACCTAAATTACAAGCTCAAAAAGCCCTTGATGATTTCCAACTGGGTATATTCATTGTAGTGATGATTGAAAATAGGGGCAAGCCTATGGCATTGTACTTGTTAACATCGAGAGATCTTGAGAGAAAGAGTGTTTTGCACTTAAATTCCTTGCTGCATATTTGATATCTTAGTGTGTGGAATTTTTCTTCTTATGAGGAGGCATGTAAAAAATTTGAGGTGGGTGATGTTTTCATTTCCTAAAAAATAAGGTAAAAGGACTATAATGTAGTTAAGTTAAAAAGTGAGTCATTTCTAGAGTATTAGTGATTATTTCATGGTTGCTCTTTGGAGTATTTTGCAACCTCAAAAATAGCATTTTATGTTAAGGGGTGTCGTTAAAATAGTTTTGCCCATGTGTGAAGAGTTATTTGTGGTAGTAATGAGGTTGAAGCCAATATGATCATTGGGTAGTAAAATTTCGACATACATGTGCATTGTCTTATGGTAAAATGTTGTGTTGCTTGAGTAATAGCAATGTTTTAAGTTGGGGTGTAGATGAGTTGTGAATTTACCACTCAATTTTCCTCAACAATAGTGCACACTACAATTATTTGAAGATATAAGTGAGACAAATTGGAGATGAAATGCACTAATTTTGAGATTTTTCAGACATATAGGTTAGGAGAATAAAAGATGTGGATTTGAGCTGAAATAGACCAAAAAAAGGAAAGAAGTCTAGTTGTAAGACCTGCAGCAGGAATAAGCCTTAGTTACCTCGATTGAAGTTTGTGGGCCGCGATCGTGATCACTCAAGTAGGTCAAAAGACTGCGATTATGGTGTCCTTACTACGATCTTGGTAGCCGTGATCGTAGACCACGTTCTGTGATTGTGGCTATGGAGGAATTTCTCCCATCGGCAGTTTTGTCATTTCACCCAGCCAAACCCAATTCCACTTATAGGCTTAAACCCTTTCTCTTGGGGGTATTGCACACTATTGAGATATTTTTTAATCTGAAGTTTAAACCATAAATTAGGAAAACATTGTAATATCACTTAGAGACTTTGAATTTATTATCTGTGAAGAATGGATGCTTTGAACAGTCCCTGTGGTATATTTTCTCCCTTTTCTTCATGAGTAGCTAAATTTTTTAGTCTTGGAATTATGTTAAACTTAGGTCCAATTTTGTTTTCTTAATAATGTGTTTCTGTAATTTTTAGTTGTTGTATATGGATTCTACTATTATTTCGTTTAAATAGTTGAAATTTGTGGGTGAAAATCAAAAATATCAAAAATGGATTTGTTGAATGAAAACCCCAAACTCTTGAAAACTCTCATAATTCTTGAAAGAGTGATGTGGATGAACTCTTAGGCACCCATAGCTTTCTTTAAAGAGGGATATAATGGCACAAAGCAAAACTGGACAATTTAAGATGTTGCTTACCATCTTTTGCCATCTTAGAAATAAGGGTAGATAAAGAGTAGGTTATATCATGGACATCTTCAATGAAATAGGGATGCCTAATTGAGATCTTGGATGGCTTTTATTGATACACTCGTTAGGTACATGAAATAGTCAAGGAGTTACATCCTTAAGGCTTTGTTGACAAACTACCTTCAAGGTGTTTCAAACTAGGCTTCCAAGTTATCAACGGTTAGAACTTACACCAAACCATCATGATCCCATGCACAAATTTCCCTTAGGTAGACATAATCCCAAGATATCACCAAAATTGAATTCTAAAACAAAAAGTGTTATCATAATGTGTTGCTTGACTTGATATTGATAAGATTCTATTCCAAACCAACCCCCTCCCCAACACACACACACTTTACATTATGTATCTTACATTTTTTACACATTGAGTATATTTTTAGTAATTTTGACTCCTATAGGGCTCGAAATCTAAATATTTCTCTTCGTGGATTCGACCTCAACGAAAGTTGAGCTATTGACAACGACCGTCCTCTACCTCTTTAGATGGTATAGGTGATCGTTATCAAGTAGCCCACATTGTCTCCACTAACAGTTCTATAATATTCACATATACCATAGACAAATACAGTAAGGATAGAGGTATCTAGATACAACAGATACAAGTACAAAGAAAGAAATATGCATAGACAGGTGTCACATCAAGAATGATAATACAATAAAGAGAAAGTAGAATGTAAATACAAATGCAATGAAGGTGATGATGATTTGATGCATAAGGTTGTCGCACAACCTTTGTATACACCTGGAGAGTTGTGCTCCCAAAAGTAGAGCCCATAGAGGTTTCATCAACCCATACACAAACCATATCAAATACAAATATTACTATCTCCCCTTCGGCTCATCCATCTGTAGAGGGTTTCTAAAGAGGTCATATTTTTTGCAGAAAAAGCCAATGTTTCCACTATTTCCTCGATGGTACTAATGTTTAATGAATGTATATGATATGAGGGTATTATGCCCACAGCCAACGTGAATGAGAATTTTCATATCAAACCATGTGAGCTAAAATCCACTCAATATTCAAACCATCCATAAAATCCAGCGTAATCCATATACCAATAGAAAAAAATACACTAAAGTAGGTTAGTGATGCCATATATATTACAGTTTTATCTTTCTTATCAATCAAGATACAACCATTTACTAATACCCAAGGACAACAATATCATATAAGACCCCACATAGTCATACGTAGCAAATAAAGTCTCAAAACCACCAATTAGAAACAATATAGACACCTACATAGGCACAACACAATATTATAGCCATTTTCATGATTAGTTCTCATAGTCTTAATATGATTTTACACCAATATTAACTACCCAGTGCTATCTGAAGAAAGATTATCCATAACCTATCTAAAATACCAATCACCAATCAAACACGCCATCAACCTTAATCTTTCCCCTCACGAATGGATCCGAAACCAACTAAATCTCACGAATATAGAATGTATGCATCAATAAAAAGTCAAATATACCCATAGTGCCCATTTTTAGGTCAGGGTCAAAGAGGACCCCTAAAATATGTTTTCTTAAAAAGAAGGGTAAAATGGTATTTTCATCCAAAAATATATTTTCCATGATCAAAGAAACTCATAGAAGAAAGCCCAAGTGAAAACAAGTTGAAATTGGTGTTTAAAATGAAGAAATCCTATTTTAGGCCTTCTGGACCAAAATCCCCAATCTTTACCTTTGAACCCAAGTTTTAATGAAGTTTAAATAATAAAATTGAAGCAAAGCATTTGAAATAGGGATTTGGAGTTTACCCAAGCTTACTAATGGATGAAATAGCTCAAAACATTAACCCTAAGTTCCATCTTTTGAAAATGGTGAAAGAATCGTAAAAAGAAGAATTTTAATCTATCTAGGGACTGCTGAAGCAGGCCCTGCGCCACTTTAAAGGTCATCATTAAAGCGCCTAGGGCCTCCAAAGTAGCACCCCACACAAGTGCAGGTGTCACTAGAGTGGTGCATAGCATCTTTAGTGGTCAACACTAACGTCCATGGGCTACAACTACAGCAGTACCTGAAGGTTGTGTTGAGGCCTCTAAAATGCCTAAGGGCCTCTTTAGCACCCTCCAATAAAGCTCCCAAACTGTCGATTTAGTGGTTACACGAGCGGTGGAGACATGAGAGATTCAAAGTCTCTGTAGACCCCTTAAGATTCATCAAAAATGCCAAAGATGCAGACAGACTATGCTACCCTATCAAATTAGATGCTCTAAACTCAATAGCAATATAAAATTTTTGAAAATATTTCTTTTTTACAAACCTGACTCCCGAAATGCATTTTCACAACTTTTTGAACCAAGGGTCATTAAAAGCTATTAAATCACACAAACCATGTTACCAACATAAAATTGACACTCCAAATCTGCTGGTGCAGTTCATTTTTCGATCGACACATAGAACAATATGGCTTTCGATCCACCAAAAAACAATTTCACATAGATCACACCGAAATTTATTAGGAAGTGTGCCAATCAGCCCCATACCCAAGAAATACTACAAAGCAACCACAGAATGTGGTAAAATTGTCAAATCACATAAAAATGAACATTTTAAGGAAATCACCATACATCAAGTCAATACAATAGTTCCAAAGGCTGCTTGATCAGGGATCTCACCCTTAAAATTGAGTTTGGAATACTATCTCGGGGCCTAGGTCTCATGTCCGCTACTAGAAAATATCTTGTACTCAACAACAGAAAAGTACAAGAAGTATCAGTACAACAACAAGTGTTGGTAAGCATTACCGGCCAACTACACGTGCTTAGGTACAAGTAAGCAAGCCAAACAAGTGTAGAAATGATCATCATAGAGCACATAATCAAATACATCAACAATTTAACATATCACATGTATATAAGTAGTTGTTAAGTCCACTTTTACTATCTTTTACATTTAATCGTTTCCTTTTACAAAACATCACTATAAAAACCATAACAAAGTCACCTAATGCATATAAATGAGTGCATCTATGAAAGTTGTGCTTATCATCTCTTACTATTCTCAATCTCATCATCATCATAGTTGTACTAATATGGTGCCCAATTCTTTATAATCAATATCATATCCATAGAGGTTTGGTATTCCATCTTTAAATGACTAACCTTTGCCAACAAGGCATACGAATATGAAATATAGTAAAATAATAAGAAGTCATGCAAGAAGTAAATCACAAATGTTCAGTTTACAAACACGGACAGCAAGTCTTAAGTGTTATAACAAAATTAAAACCTACCTCGAATCCTTTCCCACACTCATCTTTAAGACATAATTTTGCTATTGATATATATTAACACTAATACATACCCATTTAAATAAAACATCCCTTTTCAACCACTAGTGATCAAATCCACTCATTTTTATCCTTAAACTTACCCTATTCATCATCTTAGGAGTTTTTTCGTTCATTAAACTTCATGAACCCTACTTGAACGAGCATTAACAACCATAATTCATATACCCATTATTATTTTTTAACACCTTAGGGTCATTACCTATTGATCTTATAATCATTCCCACAACTTTACCTCAATTTCATAAACTAGGGTTAGATCCCATATTATACCAAAATTTGTTTCTTTAAGGATTTTCAAAGTTTATAGTAAATAATTTATGTTTACATTGTAATAACGTACCTCCAAAGTTTAATAACTTTTTAATCTCTCAAAAATTTATTTTCTTAGAGATTTTCATGTTTTTCAAAAAGAGGGCAATTGACACGACCCAAATCGGAGCCTTGTCATAATGGGCATCCCATGTCCAACCAGTACTGGGGACTACTCCTATTACCCAACCCAACCTTCAAACGTGTACCCTGAGTCGGATGAATTTCAAACTTATAACAAAATAGCATTTTGCATAATTTTGGACTCTGGAATAGGTCCAAAATCGTCCCAAGAAAGTCCAACCATCCAATACCAAAATAATAACTATACCAAAACCAAAACAATAACCAAGTATGTATCCAAAAAATAAAAGGATGGAATGATCATAAATATAGTCAGATCATCCATAATACCAATACCAATGCCAACGTTAGCACCACTCTACACCGCCCATACTAACCCATAGTAGTCCCACAAGGCTTTGAACGGAAACTAAAACAATATTCAGTTGGGAAATTCCCTAACCATAGCCAAAACCAATGTTTATGAAATAACCAAAGTATGCAAAGACATCGATGATATGAAATAGATCCTTTCAGAATATGAAAGCTCACCACTTCAATCCAATCAAGCTGATCCCAAATTCAATCACTGAGCAGGAGGAGTAGAATGGTTGGTTCCTAAATCATCTGGAGATATAACCGCCCAAAGATGGGTTAGCTATTGAATGCAAGCATGCACTCAAGATAAGGATAAAATACTGCAAACCTCTAAAACCAAGTAAATGAATCGTATGCATTCATAACCATATATACAGATATATAACCATGCTGGGAAAGGGAATTAGGTTTAGTATGCCTTTAAAACCATTAACCTAGGTATATATAGCATAACTGTCCGAGAACCACCTATGGGCTATATGTTTCCATTGTAACTGCCTAAACGGGCCCTAATGCATGTAGCCAAATGAATCAGAGTAACCATAGGAGTAGGGGATTCTCGAGAACCCTTCACTCTCTATGATAAATATGTACAAGTGTACTTAAGGGATTCTTTTGTACCACGAAAGTATCATATATGGTCATCATAACCAATCCTCGTGTTGGAAAACATAAGTTCCCGTGGTTATCCATTGGACTCACAACTTCACGGTTAGCAAGCATACTTTGCCATTATTGCCAATTAAAACCATTACCACACAACCAAACCACCATTCCATTTATTATTAACTGAGGGTATAAGTAGTGGCATCACCATACCATCTATAGCTTGCATGCGATATCTTTATCCATTTTTTTATGAATAAGGGATTCTTATGTACCCATAGATTACATTATTAAGTTGACTTGGGGAATCCCATGTACCCCACAAGTGATTGTTATTAAAATTGCTTGAGGAATTCACTTGTACCCTAAAAGGCTTTCAAATAGACAAACCATAACCACCAAGACATTACCATTTAACCATTTCAAACCATTTATACCATTTAGGGTTCCATTACCAAGGTATACCATGTATATTTCAATGAAAGTCCAATAATGTAGTAAAAACATTCTCATAGGTATTTGATCAAACATATTGGGGGAATAGTGTTTCCAAAACCAAAACCAACTAATAATTAATCATTCCCATGAGACCAAATGTCAAAACAACTATTAAAATATGTAAATCCATAATTAAAACATGGGAAAACCATAAATAAGCAATTATAACCAAAACTCCCAGTATATATTTGGAAATCCAAAACCATAAAAAATTAAGCCTTGAAAACAATTCATAAAACATGCCTTTAGTTGGAACTAACAATGAAGGAGGTGTACATGCCTTAGATCACGAAGATGACAGAGAGAAATCACCCTTGTAAGCCCCAAATTTATCCTAATGATGAAATCCTAGCCTTCCTTTACCCAAGAGCCTTAAGAGAATTTTAGAGTGTTTTGAGAGAGATAGACTGATGCCAAATAGGTTAAATGATGTCCTAATAGTGTTATAAGTCGTGGGTCCTTAAGAGGTTAAGAGGGCAAATATCCAGATTAGCCCCAACTTAAACTGCATAAAATTCCCATAGGATAGTACAACTACCCCACCCCAACCGTACCATAGGATAAAAGTGGAACCCTTAAGTCGTACCTTACGTCTCCTCATAGAACCCAACATTTTCAAACATACGACCACCCAATCCAAACCATACCCAACCATACTACTAGTACTAAGAAATCGTACCCTGGGTAGAGTAGAATTACCTAAACTAAACTTAGGGTAACATATGATTGACACCTTACCATTCCAAACCCTAATATACAACTTGTATGTTTCAACCGTAACTTGGATAGAAATTATCCAATCCATACTAGTCACCATATGACTATGACCTATCAAACCGTTCCACATCATTTGACTAGTATACCAAGTTATGTGATGTCTAGAAGCCAAAAATGGAGAAATTTTCTAAGAGTAAAAACCCAGGGTATTTTAGTCTCTCCACTAGGATCATTCATCCCTGAATGACGGATAAGGTAGTACAAGCACGATCTACACCCCAACATAACTAGTCCAACCTATAACTAAGTTAGAAAACAAATATTCAAGAGAATCAACCTTTATTTAACCTAGTTAGAAAACTATGATGTGAACAAGAACATATACCTTCCGTACAAATATCTAAAGAAGAAAAAACGTATGGATACGTGAACTTAATGTCCTCTTCTTCTTCGAAAGTAACTTCTTTCACCTTCTTGTTTTACCATAGAACCTTAATCGAAGCTACATCCTTGTTCCGCAACTGACAAACTTGCCGATCCAAGATCTCAGCTGGGATCACTTCATAAGACATAAAATACGAGATACCCAACCATTCAAAAGGAATAAACACTGAAGGATCACCTATACACTTTCTCAGCATAGAGACATAGAATACCGAAAGAATAGATCTCAAACTAGAAGGAAACTCCAATTAATACACAATATTATAAACCCTCCTTAAAACCACATAAGGACTAACATACAGGGGATGAGCTTTCCCTAATCCCAAATTGCATTACTCCCTTCACGGGAAACAAATTTAGGATCACCCTTTCCCTAACCTCAAACTCTAAGTCCCTACACCTTACCCTTACATAGTACTTTTGGGGACTTTAGGAAGCTAGATTCCTATCTAAATCACGTTTACCATATCCATTGCCTGATAAAACAAATCTAGGCAAAAGATATCCGCCTCACCAAGCTCAAATAACCCAATTGGAGATCTACACCTACTACCATACAATGCTTCAAAAGAGGCCATCACAATGGTAAAATGATGGCTACTATTGTAAGCAAACTCTACAAGAGGTAGAGGCTTAATCCAATTACAAACATAATCAATCACACATGCACAAAGCATATCTTCCAATATGTGGATAATCATTTCTTCTTTCCCATCAGTATGCGGGTAAAAACAATACTTAGACTAACCTTAGTACCCAACTTCTTCTAAAACGACCACTAAAAATGAGATGAAAATTGCATACCATGATAAGAGATAATCAAAATAGGTACTCCATACAGCTTCACAATCTCATAAAGATTCAACTTCGCATAATCCTCTATCGAAAAGTTATTCTTCACTAGTAAGATGTGAGCTAACTTTATCATCCTATCCATGAAAACCTAAAATAAATCAAATTGGTTCCAAGATCGAGGATGAGCAGTAATGAAATCCTTATTGATCACTTCTTATTTCCATTCATTCAATTAAATTTCCTAGTATAAGTCTCCTGGCCTCATGTGCTCAACATTTACTTGTTGACATACCAAATATTTAGCCCCAAAATTAGCCACATCCTTTTTCATACCATTTCACCAATATATCTCCTTGAGATACTGATACATTTTTTTCGAACTAGGATGAAAAACATAGCACGATTTATGTGCCTCGTCTAATAGCCTTTCTTGCAGACCATCAACATTAGAAACACATAATCTCCCATAATATCCCAAGGTATTGTCACCACTAATCTCAAATACCATTACTTTTTTCCCACCTACATCACCCTTTATTTTCATCAAGAAAGGAACTAGCATTTGCTTCTCCTTGATCTCAACACCAAGAGATAACCGAACAACATTTTTTACCAACATACCACAATTCTCAGTCTCCAAAAGGCAAACTACAAGATTATCCAAGTGGTGAATATCCTTCACTAACTCGAATATCCTTCAGTAACTCTCGCCTCTTCTTATTCTCATGAGCTAAACTCCTCATAGACGACTTGCTAAGATAATAAGTAGCAATATTAGCCTTACAAAGATGGTGGTGAAGACTCATGTCATAGTCCTCGAGAAGCTCAAGCCATCTCCATTGCCTGAGGTTAAGATCTTTCTGAGTGAACACAAACTATAGACTCTTATGATCAGAGAAAATTTCCACATACACTTCATAAAAATAGTGTTGCCAGATTTTCAATACAAATACCATAACTAATAATTCCAGATCATGAATGTTATAATTCCTCTCATGCACCTTCAACTGCCTATAAGTATAGGAAATCACTTTACCATACAGCATCAAAATGCAACCAAGTCCCACCCAATATGCATCATAATAAACCACAAACCCTTTATTGCCTTTAAGCAACGTCAAAACTAGAGTCAAAGTTAGCTTATCCTTCAGCTTCTTGAAACTACCCTCATAAGCATAAGAACGGGAGACATTTACCTTCTTCTAATTCAACTTAATTAATGGCCCAGCTACCATTGAATAACTCTTCACAAACCCCCTATAATACTTGACCAAATACAAAAAGCTCATAATGTCGATTGGAGTCGTGGGTCTAGGACACTTTTTCACAATCATCACCTTTTGTTGATCCACCATGATACCCTCACTAGAAATAATATGACCCAAAAGAGTGACATCATTCAACCAGAATTCATATTTCGAGAATTTGGCATACAACTATTGGTCTTTTAAGGTCTACAATACCACATGGAGGTGGTTGGAAATGATACACCTCACTCTTATAGTACACAAATATTTCATTAATGAACACAAAGCCGAAAATATCCATAATTTCACAGAATACCCTATTCATCAGATCCATGAATTCCACCGAGGTATTGGTCAAACCAAATGACATAACTAAGAACTCAAAGTGCCCACACTGGGTTCGAAATACCATCTTAGGGATATCCACATCACCAATCTTAAGCTGATGATGTCCAGACCGAGGATCTATCTTTGAAACAAATTGGTACCTTTTAACTAATCAAACAAGTAATCTATCCTTGAAAGGGGATACTTTTTCTTAAATATCACCTTGTTTAATTGTCCAAAGTCAATACATCTGAAAGGAACCATTCTTTTTATAAATGAATAACACCAGTGCACCCTATGGGGATACACTAGGATAGATGAAACCCTTGGCTAAAAGATTATTAAGGTACTTCTTGAGTTCCTTCAACTCAGCCAAAACCATTCGATAAGAAAGAATAGGCATTATATGAGCATCCAAAACAAAATTAATCCAAAACACAACATCCCTGTTAAGAGGAACACCAGGAAGATCATAAGAAAGAACTCAACAAACTCATCCACCATAACAAATAAATACAAAGAAGGACCTTTTGAGTTAGAGTCTTTAACCCAGACAAATTATAGAAACACTATTTAGAGATTAACCTTCGAGCTCTAAGATATGGTATAAAATTCCTGTTAGGATCTAGGGATCCACCCTCTCATTCAATAACTATTTTATTGGGAAACATAAAGACAACCTTACAAGTCTGATAATCTAAGGATACATAGCATGAGTGTAACCAATCCATCCCCAGAATGAAATCAAAATCCACCATATCTAATTTATACAAATGCACCAAAGTATTCTTACTATTAACAGATACCACACACCCTCTAGAGAATCTTATCAAAACATCAGAGTCACCTACCAGGGTAGAAAAAAAAGAATTTGAAATGACCTCAGGATTAAAACCAAAGTACAAAGCAACAAATAAGTTCACATAAGAAAGACTTGACCCCGGATCAAGTAAATAATACACATCACCAGGAAAAAATTTTAACATAGCAATCACGGTGTCAGGCTCAGAATTATGTCGAGACTCTAGAATAGATAAACTTTTCCTGCTAGTTTCGGTACCAAAAGCAGAGATGATGCAAAAGCAACACCTCATGGTGTAGGAGCAGATGAAGACAAAACTGGCACCTTGTTCACTCCCTAAGAAACCTTATCAACTAGATAATTTTTAAGCATATGACCCGATTAACCATATTTAAAGAACCTATCCCTCCCCTCAAAAAGAAAACTTGGATGCAATCGATCACAAAACCTACAAGAAGATCATGATAAAGTCGATTGGGACCTGATATCATGAGATTGCGCACCCTATGCCTTAAAGTTATTGCAACCCTACTAACGATTATCTCCGATGGCTTCGGGTAAGGATCACTAGTTGTGGAGAAATAACCAAAGCACCCCCACTTATTTTTAGTGACTTAACATCATCCAAACCACTTTGATGTTAACCACCACCATTCCTAGAGAATCTAACCTTTTTACCCTATATTTCCCCTATTTCAACCTGCTTTCTATTCTCTTTCTCTATCTGTTGTATCTGAATAACTAACCAAGAGATATCCATGCCCTTGATCATCAATGCAATCTTGCTTTTAAAGATCTATTCACGAGACAAACGTGAAGCAAACTTTCTTATCACGTCCCACATTTCTAACACCATTTCTAGAGCATACCTAGACAACTGGTAAAACTTTAAGGCACATTTTTTAACCAATATCTTTCCCTATTTTAGGTTAACAAATTTATTTGCTTTACCTTCCCTCTACTCCTAAGAAGGGAAATGATCCAGAAAAGCATTAGCGAAAGTCTCCCATACAGAAGACTCATCACCTCACCACTTACCTGATCTTATTCTTCATACCATTATTATGTCATATTCTTTAGCTGATAAGCAGCAAAATTCACCACTTCAATATTTGTGGCCTTTATGACCCTGAATATCTTTTCTATCTCTTCCAAAAAACCCTAAGTATCCTCCTCCACTTAAACACTAGTAAAATTTTGAGCATCAACCTCATTAACTACCCAACCCTTGTGGCCTTAAAAGATGCAATACTAGATGCATCATGCTCAGCCTGAGAAACTACTTATTGAGCAAACACATGGATCGACTAATGAAACTCTACATTCATTATTCCTGCCTAAGGAGTCTGAGAAGGACAAGTAAGAACTGATGGAACTCTCGAGAAATTAGGGACTGGACCCCTATACCGAGAATAGATTCCATGAGTAGAGCATATCCCATCAAAATAGTCCCCAATTGGGATAGAAAAGTTTCCATGCATATCAGATCGTTGACACATGATCTGAAAGAATAGAGAAGATTCCAACACTCAGACTACAAGTTTAAAAATAGAACACAAAGAAAGAGAAACTTTCTTGAATACTTGTAACCTCTCTCTGATAAGTATGACATGCTACATACCCTTAAAAGAGACTATGAACCTAAAGCTTTGATACCAACTTGACCTGAACTGAACCAGAGCCTTTGTCATAATGAGCATCCCAAGTCCAACCAAGACTACGGAGTACCCCCGTTACCCAAACTAACCTCGAAACACGTACCCTGAGTCAGATGGATTTTGAACATAAAACAAGATAGCATTTTGCATAATTTCATATTCTACAATAAGTCTATAACCATGACCAACTAAAACAAGTCCAATCATCAAATACCAAACTGATAACTATACCAAAACCAAAACAATAACAAAGTACGAGTCCATAACATAACAAGATGGAACAATCATAAGTAAAGTCAAATAGTACCATCCATAACAATAATACAAATTCCAAGGTTTTCATCACTATCGAAACTGCCTATACAAACCTATAGTAGTCCTACAAAGCGTCTAACAGAAAGTATTATAATATTCGAGTGGGACATGCCCCCTACCATAGGCAAAACCAACGTCTATGAAATAAAAAAAGTATGTGAAACATCAATGACATATAATGGAGACTTTTAAAATATGGTATCTCACCACTTAAATTCAACTGAGATAATCTCAAATTCGATCACTGAGAAGGAGGAGTATAACAGCCAGTTCCAATATCAAGTGGGGATACAGCCACCCCAAGATGGTTTAGCGAGTGAACGCTAGTATGGTCTAAGGATAAGGATAAAATAATGCCAACTGTTAAAACTAATTAAACCAACCATATGTATTCATAACCATACATATATATATATAACCATTCTAGGAAAGGGAACCTAGTTTAGCATGCATTTAAAACCCTTAACTTTGGTAAATATATCTTAAATATCCTATCACTATACTTGGGAAATATGAATCCAGTATAAACCCCTAAATAGGCATCGGCATGTTTAGCCGCACAAACCAAAGATCCCATTGGAGTAGTGGATTCTGAGTACCCTTTTCTAACCATGATACTTATGTACAAGTGTATTTAGGGGATTCTTGTGTACCATGTAAGTATCATATATGGTCTCCATGACTAATACTCATGTAGGCAAATATTAGTTTCCTGTGTTCATCCCTTGGACTCATACCTTCATGGTTAGCTAGCATATCCCGCCATTATTTCCCAATTAAAACTATAACACACAAACAAACCACCATTTCATTTAAATTAACCAAGGCTATAAGTAGTAATATTGTCATACTGACTTTACTTTACACACAATGTCCTTAGCCATCCTTTTTAAGAAGAAGGGATTCCCAAGTATCCATAGATTATATTATTAAGTTGACTTAGGGAATTCCATATACCCCACAATTTATCATTACTATGTTTTCTTAGGGGATTACCTTGGACCGCACAGGGCTTTCAATTAGACCATCCATAACCACTAAGACCTTACAATTTAACCAACCTAAACCATTTATACATTTAGGGTTCCTACCAAGTTATACCATGCATAGTTCAATGAAAGCCCAACAATACTATAAAAGCATTCTCATAGACATTTTATTAAACACATAGGAGACATAGTGTTTCCAAAACCAAAACCAAGTATCAATTAACCATTCCCATGCAACCAAATATCCAAACCACCTTTAAAACATGTAAATCTATAATTTAATCATGGGAAGACCATACCCACGCATTTATAATTAAAACCCCTAACATATATTTGAACCCTAAAATCGTAAAAAACAATATGCGATGAAAACTATTCCTAAAACATGTCTTTAGATGAAATTCACAAAGAGTGAGGAGTACATGCCTTAGATTACGAATAAAACAGTGAGAAATCACCCTTGTAAGTAAAATATTGATCCTATTAATGAAACTCTAGCTTTCCTTGTTTAAAAGTCTTTTAAAAGAATTTGTATTATAGAAAATATATTAAATAATGTCCAAAGAGTGTTGTAAGTGGTAGGGACTTAAGTGGTTAAGAGGGGAAATGTCTATATTACCCCCAAATTAAACTTCTTCAAATTCTCGCTAGATGGTATGACCACCCCACCCAATCGTACCCTAGGGTATGAATGGTACCCTTATCTCATACCCTGGGCCTCCCCTTAGACTCCGACACTATCCAACATACAGCCACCCAATCAAAACTATACACAAACATATGACTAGTACTATGAAATCATACCGTAGTCAAAATAGAATCACCTAGACTAAACTTAGGACAAAAAATGATTTACACCTTACCATTCATTCCCTAACCTATGACTTGTAAGTTTTAACTGTACCCTGGATAGAAACCATCAAACCTTCACTAGTCATCATACGACCATGAAACACTAAATCGTACCACATCATACTACTAGTACCCCAAGTCGTATGATGTCCAAAATCCAAAAGCAAAGAAATTTTTGAGGGGTCAAACCTAGGGTATTTCAGCAATGAAAAAACCTTTTCTAGTTTTTAAAGTTTTCAAACATTGTGTATCACTACTATAGAGGTTAATTACCACTGCAATAATTAAATGATTGTAGCAGTTCTTAGCACCTTAAAAAAAGGTTCACAGTGACTGAACCTTTATAGCTATAGTGGTACCACAACAATGATTTCTTTTTCCACTATAGTGGTCTGAGATAGAAACTTTGAACCTCTTTTCTGTCATTCTTATTTTACAACACACTCCAAGAATTATGATATTAAAAACCAATATGTCCAAGATAAACTCTATAACTAGAGTTCTATAACAAAGTATCGGGTGTGCTGGAAGTTGCTATGACGCCTTAAACTCATTGCCAATCCAAATATCACATTAAAAATAACTACCAATAATCATATTACTACTAAATTTATTTCAACTAACACACCCTTATAAACTATTGAACCTTATATTAGCCCAAAATTACCTAAAATTGTGTGATGACAAATGAGGTGAAGTTTTTACCACTTATTTTAGCATAATAATGATTTGGATCATTACATTAGATAAAAATGTACTAGTTACTCATCCTCAAAAGACAAATAGTACAAAAAGACCTAACCAAAAAATTGGAACATACCTTAGTCAATTAATAAGTACTGATATTGCTTACATATGTCCAGTTTTGTATTCTGCGTAGCCTTTGTAATGGTACAATTTCTCTGCTAAAAATTCACATAAGGAATGACTCAAGTTTTTAACTTCCTTACATTATCACCCTAAATTTCAATGGTATAATCATTATCTAAGTGATACTTCTTTAGCATCTATATGTGAAATACAAAGTGAACTTAATATAAGCTAAGTAGTAAAGATAACATATAACCAACTTAATGGGCGACATCGTTAGGAGTACCTTTTCTTATTTTGCAAACTTCATATTTTCACTTTGTAGCCTTTGTACTCTTTTTTTCTACTCTAGGTTACTATAACCTTTTCCTAAATAAAAATCACTTTTTTATTAAATCCTTCAGCATGTATGTACCGCAAGGTACTACTTCAAATACAACAAACCACATAATTGAAAATCTTCACCTTATCTACACCTTCTACTATACAAGGCCTCAAAAGGGCTATGTCAATGTTGGAATATTATCTATTGTGGAAGAAGAATTCACACAATGGTAAGTATTGGTACCAATGAGATTAATTATTTATGTTCTTGGCCTCGACCTTATATTAGAGTATTTAGCAACTCTAAGATTCTACAAGAAGAAAGACATTTTCTATTTATAGTATAAAAAAACTTGGCAATTTTGACACAACAGCATGCCACACTTTTATCGTAGAGGATAGGAAGCATAAAATGCCCCTTTCATGGGAGTTCACTAGATATTGTATTTTCGTTTTCATCCAATGATATTTCACACCCTTATTTCAAGGTCTAGAGGGTGTGGCATGCCTTAGATCTCAGAAATTCTAGATTTGGACACTATTTACTCCATTCATTAGGCCTTAAGCTCCTTACTTTGTGGTTGGTTTTGCTATTCAAAGTCATCTTGTACATCATCCTATAACTGAGTTTAACATTTAATTATACTTCCTATATCATTAAAAACCATGGATAGCACTTAAACACACCATAAAATTCAACAAGGTCATCTAGAACACACATAGCTCAATCTAAAAACACTAGTTTTCTTATCTATACTCTAAGTGAGCATTTTGGTTCCAAACTTGTTTTTCACACACATTAAACATCATAAACAACTAGTTCACACTTAGATTATTAATTATGTGAATGTTAGATCTGTATACACATGAGAAGTCCTCAAACAAGGCTAAATAAAGCTAAATAATAATGTTTAGGTTCCTAAGTCCACTGAAGATTATCACCCCACACCTAAAGCCTTGTTTGTTCTTGAACAACTCTTTATATTAAGCACCATCTATGGAGGACTCCATCCTTACCCTACAATAAGCAAGACACTTAAGATAGCACTACAATGACTAAACGAAGAGCAAGTTATACACTATTTATGTCATATACACTTGAAAGCTAATGAATACTACTTCAAGACTTCTTAGCATCAAAAATTAACTCCACCAAGTGTAAAACTAATGCACATTAGTTAATCAAATAAATCATATAAGTTACCTAACTATCATCAAATATGTGACCTCACCCCAAGAGAGTTACCCATATTCACTCCTAGAGATGCAAAATAAGAATCAAGTTACGCTTACTCTCACAAATAATTATCATGTCACATAAGATGAACCATGGACTTGCCCTTAGTGTATTACTTTATTAATATCAAAATGATAAGGCTTAACATTAAATTGAACTTTAAGGGTTGTAATGAAAGATGAGGGACAGGTAGAAACTATGTTCGCTAGTAATAGTTACTATCTTCCTCAAGTTCTTTAAGACATCACACTCTACATTGAACTCTTTTCTAAACAACCAAATTTTAACCACCTCTACCTTCATATAAATTTTTTGTTTTGACCCATCTCTTTAAGCTAGTTCACATATTTAAAGGCGAGAATATTTTCAATCAACATTTCTTTTATTTTTTTTTTCTTTCATTACCTCACTACCAACCACAATACATTGACCTTTTTAACTCCAATAGTTACTACTTTTGGTCTTCACTTTCCTAATTTTCCTTCTTAAGTTTCACACTCCAAACCCATATTAGTTTTTCAATTAATGCACTTATGATCTTTGTATTATACTATAATCAATAAAAGAAAGGAATAGGATATATATGAGGCTACTAAGGAATATAGTCTAAAGGCTCAACAGGGCCAACAAAGGTTATAAAATAAGGGTATATAAAAGGGGGTATGATATATGGCTATCAAAAAATTACATATATCATATCCTAAACCTATATTCCTTAATTCACTTTCAAAAAACACCAGGCATGTTCTAAAAATCAAAATACAACAAGGAATACAACAAAAGCTCATATCACACATTTCACATGATTAATTCAAGTGGAGTCAGTTAATTCTTATCCAAGTGGTAGTATAGGTTTAGAATTAATCCAATATTGAATAGAAGTCAATTAGCATATTCAACATACTTTTACATTCTAAATTGCTTGCATTATGCAATCACACATAGCAATAAGATAGAATATCCTACATATTCCTAACATAAAACATTAAAATTTACTCCTAAAAATAAAAAAAGATACTAGGTTCAAAGGGCTCCTCCTCAAAAAATAACTAAAAAGAAAAACCACAAGGTGGGGAAAGTGCGTACCTACTAAACTGACACCAAAAACTAAAACTAAAAATAATAAAGAGAAAATCTTTTTGTAATTTTTTCAAACTTAATGAAAAACTAGGAAACAATTGAAAATTAAAAACTTACAGCATTACTTCAGTAATACCCCATATTTTCGTGCTAGAATTCTAACCGTCATTCCTGTGTGTCTAAGCTCTAATCCATGTGATTCTCATATGAATACAAGTTGAATGATCATTATAATAGTATACAGAGTAGTTTATAGGTGGAAAATGTTTATAGCAATCACATATAACAAGGTTGAGCCAAGACCAATTGATTCATCAAAAGTTTGACATTTGATTCTACAAAGGTAAACTTTAAACGTGAATATCTCTTAATATACATGGAATTTTTCATCTCAAGATCTATCAAATTGTATATAATTGAATTAACTTTCCAACGATACCAATTTTGCAAAAATCTAATACCCGAGAGAAAAGTTATGTCCATTTTTATGAGAGGCAGTAAGGGGGTGCGATGGGCAATGTGCCACCCATTCAAATGTGTGCAATTGGTAGTGCGAGGAATACTTAAATGTCTGTCATAAGGTGTGTGATGCATGCCTTAAGGTCTACCATGGGTTGTGCGCTGCATACCTCACTTCCAAGTTCCAAAAACACCCCTATATATGTCTATAACACGGATTAAAATCCCACAACATCAGAATAAGTTTACTTTCTCTCAAAATCACCGAGAACAACCTTTAGAGTTGCAACATTAAAACCCCAATAGCTAGAGATTCAACCGTGAGAATTCTATAATTCTTATATATTCGGAATCCTGTTACGGCGGCTATGAGTGACACCCAAAAGTTCAGGAATAGCATTACGTCATTCAAAAAGTCATTCAAAGCTTCAATTTTAAGAAGTCATTCAAAGCTTCAAGTTTAAGGTATGTGGAGTTTTTCAACAAGAACACCCTTTCGTTCTTGTGCCCAAAAATACTTTCTTTTACAAAGTTATGGATTTTATATGTTTTACTATGATTTTGAAGCATGAATTTATATCCAATATTGATTATCATTAGATTATGATGTTTTTGATATTTTAGAAGTTAAATTATATGAGAATGATGATATTTTGTGCCTTCTGGATAAATTTCCAGATTTTGAAAGAAGTTATATATGTTTATGATGTAAAGCTTGAACCTCGATAAATTTTCATATGATGTTGAGACATTAGTTTTGAACTCTAATTGAGATTGTCAGTTTTGTTAGAAATCATGTGTTATAAACACTTTGTGTTTGAATGAATTGAGATGATAATGAAGCTTTGACCTTTTGGTCGTAAAAAGGGGTTGATTTGAACATTAGATGAGAAAAAAAATCCACTTTTATTGATTATTATAAAAAGAGTAGAATGATGGCTCCCATTGTGAATTATTCAATTTTTTATTTATGAATTTCCTTTTGAAAAGAACTGAGCAAAGTCCGGGAGTAGTCTTAAGCACCGAGCGGGAGGCAAAGAAGGATTGGTACTTTCCTAGAACTATGTGCCACCATAAGTTGTGAGCCTGAGGCTGATTTATATAGTGATCACTAGTGTTTGGATTGATGATTTAAGGTCCTACTCCGATAGAAAGAATAGGACAACTCTCCCCAACATAGGTTAGACGTTGGACTCCATGTATCTCACATAGTTTATGTCGGTTGTAAGAGACTACCAATGTGTGTGTGTGTATTCTTCTATCTAACAATGAAAAGTCTTATTCTTCTATCTGAGATAGCAACATATTTTTTTGAAAGATGGAGTTTGACAAAGTCGTTGTTTTCAAAAGATTTAATGAACATATATTCCAAAGAGAATTGTTATGAGATTTGATTGCTTTGATGATTTGGAATCGAGATGGAAGTGAATTCAGATTTATTATGATGACTCACATATTTCACCCAATATATTTTACTCTCTTATGGTTATGATAATTTTAATTCGAGCTAAGTGAGTCATTTATATCACCATGCATAATTTTATAAACTGTGATGATATTAAGATATTATTTTGCATATGTATTGGACCCCCATATGCTTGGTAAGTTTCCATTATACTGACCCACATATTCGTATATGGGCTACATTTTCTCAAAATATAGGTTCAAGGTATAGTTTACATCTTTAGATCCAGTCAGTTCGCAGCATCCAGTCAGCAGGTGATGAATCCTTTTGATTCAAGGGCTTGAGTTAGTTATACAGTTTGAGAAGTATTGTATTTTATTTATTCAGTCATATTGAGTTGGGTTAGTCGAGAGTCATGACTCGGCTACCTACAGTCGGTACTAGTAGAGGCTTCATAGACAGTCAGTAGAAGTTGATGTATTTCATTTCAATTTTTGTTGTAAAAGTAGTGTTGTAGTCTTGTAAGATTAGTTTTGTATCAGTCAGAAAAGAGTTCTTTTTTGCAGATTTGTATAGATTTATACTTTTTGTTCAGTTGCTTATGAGTTATGCCAGTAGAAGGGTTAGTTTGGGGTCAATTGCGATCCTAAGCATCGTGTGACATCTCGAGACCCAATTTTGGGGCATTACAAACTTGGTATCAGAGCATAGAGTTCAAGTGTCCTAGGGTGTCTATGAAGCCGTGTTTAGTGTTATCTTACGGAATGGTACGGAGACATCTATACTTTTCTTCGAGTGGCTACAGAGATTTTAGGCAATGTCTCCATTCTTTTAAGTCTTAAATTGTGCTATAGAAAAGTTCTCCAAGAAACTTATATAGATTCTCATCTTACTCTAGTCAGGCCATCTCTGCCTTATTTCTAAGGTATCATGAACAGTTGAGCTTAATTCTTCATAGATAGTTATGGAATTGTAAGAGAGCTACAAAAGTATTCTATCAGTACCTTTGAGTTCCAAAAACTAAAGTGCTTTATCAGGCCTGTAGAAATTGTGCACTATTCCCAAGTCAGATATGCTTTCAAATATCTCCTAAGAATTCATAATGATAATCTATAATTCTATATCTATGTACTGTTCTTGAGGTAACATGTTCAGAAAGTTCCAATTTCCTCCCCAGATAATGCTCTTATATTTGCTGGAAGAAGTTTCAGAAGTTTCATAAAGTGGTTTAAGAGAAGCCTTCTAGTGTGTTATAAGTCGTTCAAATTAAAGTTATGCCCTTTTTCTTGTTAGTTATTTAATTAAAACAGAGTAAGGTGTATTCTTAGATCATTGAATGTTGTGTGTTAAGTTTCTATCTCTTGTATTATGTAATGTCGTTATCATTACGTTTGTGAAAAATCAAAGTCTAGTGAAGCCGTGTGAGTCCTATTTCGATTCACTAGCATAGTTGCTTTGTTATTCATATAATTTTCTTAATCAAAAAATAAAACCAAAGTCTAGTGAATCTGTGTGAGGCCTATTTTGATTCACTAGCAACTTGTTGTTTATCTTGTTGCTCTGGTGTTAGTTGAAAGTGTGGGTTTGTGTGTAGTGACAAAAGTAGTAACGTTTAGTTGAAAGTCTTGTGTTAGTTAAACTTGTGGGTATAGAACTGTAGTGGAAAGAATGGTGGTAAGGGTGATTTATTGAATATGTATAGCAGAATTTTTGCTTATGATTGAATTAGTAATGAAGTGATATACCCTTGTTTGTTAGTTTAGTAAAGTTAGAGAAGGAGATTATTAGTTAAGGTGGATTGTTGTATGCTTGAAGTATGAAAAGAGTTATTGATGGTATTTGTTGTGCTAGGAAAGTATAGGTTTTGATGGAAGTACTTGGTGGTTAAGTATTGTTAATTTAGGCTTTCCTGAGATTGCAAGAGGAAGTTTAGTTGAAATTTATAGAGCTATGAAAGTAATTTAGGTGTGAAGATGGGTAAATAGTAATGATGTGAAAAAGGAGGATATATTAACAGATTATGAATAAGATAGGCCATATGATTATGATCTATTGTCATTGTGTACTAGTTTTTCTTAATGCTATGTTTTATAGTTTTGAAGTGAAAATAATATGTGAGATTCGGTTGTAAACCATGTTTAGCTCTAGACATTAAGTTTGAATAGTTGATGCTTCGATTGTTGATTCTAGTTATATAGAGGTGATCTAGTAGGCCTGAATAGTGTATGCAAAAATGTAAGATCATGTGTTCGTAATTAAGTATAGTGTAGAGGTTTACCCAAGGTGCTATGGGGCTGCATTATTTTTTGAGGATTATTGCATATTGTGTGGTTAGTAGTAACGTTGAGTCGCTAGGTGGAGAAAGGCTAGTTAGATAATTTATGTTGTTCTTGATAGCTAAGTAGGAGTTATGATTAAAGATGTTGAGTCTTTTTAGTATGATTTTATTCTCATGGTTTGGGAAAAATATAAGTATAGAAGTGTGATCTTGGTAGGTTATGATTATGTGATTAGAGATGTAGATGTGGTTGCAAATAAGAGTGTAACTCTTTGATGATCATTATTGAAACTAGGAATTAAGGATGGCATATGGATGGGTTGTTCAAGAATTAAGTCGGTAAGTTCGAAATTAGTTTATTCTTGTGAGTTTAGCATTTTTGTGTAGATAATGGAATGATGAAACAATGGCCTAATCTCGAGGATATAGAGTAGACCATCATACTTAGAATACCAGCTTTGACCTAAGGGGGAGATGGTTAGTGAAGAACTAAATCGAGTTTTGAGAATTAGATTTTGATACATGTCAATAATGAGTTGTGATGAGATAGTGATCCCTTCTTACTCTAGAGTGTTCATTGGATTTCAGTCATTACAACACCAAATCCACCAGTTGCTTGACAAATCCATTCCACAAGCCTATGCTTATACCTATCATGTGTGCTCAAGCCCATTATCAGCTTTTAGCAAGTATGTAATAGCTTTACTCTGTGATTCGAGTTATCTCTTATGAATCTATGAACTCCAGTCTTTTGTTGAATAGCTCATGATAAGTATAAACTAATGTTTCAGAGTACGACCAGTTTTTAAACTCATGATACTAGTGAATTTCGAATTATATCATGCATGTCCTCAGCTTAGATTTTTTTAATGAATTAATGCCTTTGATATTTTATTCCTCAGGACAAAGATAAGTGTTAATGTTATGTATTGTAGTTTTCGTGCTTTTGGTTCATATGTGTTAGCACTTTGGTGACCTCTTCCTATGTTAAGATAGTGGTGATAATAGTGGATAAGCAATAGTTTATATGTGAGAGATTTGATGACCCTCATTAAGAAAGATTATTTATGCTTTTCTATCTAAGACTAAAGTGTGAAGTAAGATTGAGGCCAAGTCTTTGATACATGTCATAGTTAGTTAGAAATTGTGTGTATGTTTTTTAGAAAATTACAAGAAAATTGTTGTTTATAAAGGTTTTGAGAATATGCGAAGTATGCCTTTAGGGGTATTTTCCTTAAAGTTATATGTGATTTTTAATGATAGGCTTGAATGTCATGTTGGGTGTAAGAAGATGAATGAAATATGCTTAGGGTGAAGTGGTAAGGTATGTTATGCTTAGGGTGTGAGATCTAAGATGATATAGAATATTGAACCTTGTGGTTTAGACTAGTATTGTGGTTTGGCATGTTGTATCTTGTGATTTAGTGTTAGGGTTGATCATAGAGAGAGAACTTAGCTTAGATTAGACCTTAGTAGAAAGATTCCGCAGTGCCAATATGAGAATTATAAGTTGAATCAGATAAGTATGGTATTTAACGGAATGGTATAGTTGAGAGAGCATTTGAGAAGTGATGCTAAGCTTGAAATTAAGAAGTTGCGTTACCTACGGCCTAGCAATCCTATCCTAGTTTATGAGTTATATAATTATATTCCATGCTATAGAGTTATATCAATTTTGTAATTCCTTAGTCAAATGTCTTGTTCAGAGCTTGCCCAAAATTCTTTGCTCCCTAATGTCAATAGAATTTCGTAGAAAATTTCTAAAGAAATACTCCATTTGAGTATGGGTAGTCAGTATGATCCAGTCCATATAGCCTGTAATCTAGTTTAGCAAGCAAGGTGATAAGCTCCTATAGATTCTTAATTTTCTAGCTAGTCTTACTATCCGCAGTCTTATACGTATGTACATTCCAGAAGGAAATGTGTTTTTGTCCAATTAAATTATGAATTCAGCTCAGTTCATGTATCAGTTTCAGTTTTAAATATTAAGTCATGATTCAGTTCGTAAGTATCCTGTGTAGTATCACAGTCTCTTCCTAGTATTTTCATCAAATTATTATCATTTGGGGACGAATGATCCTAAGAAGGGGATGTTGGAATACCTCGAGTTTTCATGTCAAAAACCTCTCATCATTTCTCATGAGTTCAAATCCAGTGCAAAGTAATGGTTACTCATAAGCTGACACTCTAGTTTCTATCTTAGTCGTACAGTTATTTTTCTTGAAGATTCATGCACTTGCAGACCAGTTCAGTAGCTCCTTATTCTAGAGATCCAGTTATTCAGTTCTTTCAGTTACAAATAATATCTTGAAGACTAATATTCCTATGTGTTTCAGGTTAATTATCCATATTCGACGACGAATGTTCCCAAGGGGGAGATAACGTAATACCCCGTATTTTCGTGCTAGAATTCTAACCATCGTTCCTACGCGTCTAAGCTCTAATCCAAGTGATTCTCACATGAATACAAGTTGCATGATCCTTATCCTAGTCTATGGAGTATTTTAGAGGTGGAAAATGTTTATAGCAATGACATGGAACAAGGTTGAGCTAAGACCAATTGATTCATACAAAGTTTAACATTCGATTCTACAATGGTCAACTTCAAACGTAAATATCTCTTAATATACATGGAATTTTTCATCCCAAGTCCTATCAAATTGTAGATAATTGAATTGTCTTTCCAACGATACCAATTTTTCAAATATCCGATACCCGAGCGAAGAGTTATGCCCATTTTTGTGAGAGGCAGTAAGGGTGTGCGATGGGCAATGCGCCGCCCATTCAAATGTGTGCGATTGGGAGTGCGAGGAACACTTAAATGTATGTCATAAGGTGTGTGACGCATACCTTAAGGTCTGCCATGGGTTGTCCGCCGCATACCTCACTTCCAAGTTCAAAAAACACCCCTATATATGTCTATAACACGGGTTTAAACTCCCACAACATCAGAATAAGTTTACTTTCTCTCAAAATCACCAAGAACAACCTTTAGAGTTTCAACATAAAAACCCCAATAGCTAGAGATTCAACCGTGAGAATTCTATAATTTTTACATATTCGGAATCCCCGTTACGAAGGCTACAATAGACACCTAAAAGTTCGTGAATAGCATTACGTCATTCGGAAAGTCATTCAAAGCTTCAAGTTTAAGTAATGTGGGGTTTTTCAACAAGAACACCCTGTCGTTCTTGTGCCAAAAAATACATTCTTTTACGAATTTATGGATTTTATATGTTTTACTATGATTTTGAAGCATGAATTTCTATCATATATTAATTATCATTAGATTATGATGTTTTTGATATTTTAGAAGTGAAATTATATGAGAATGATGATATTTTGTGCCTTATGGCTAAATTTCTAGATTTTCAAGGAAGTTATACATGTTTATGATGTAAAGCTTGAACCTTGATAAATTTTCTTATGATGTTACGACATGAGTTTTGAACTCTAATTGAGAATGTCATTTTTTTTCGAAATCATGTGTTATAAACACTTTGTGTTTGAATGAATTGAGATGATAATGAAGCTTTGACCTTTTGGTCGTAAAAAGGGGTTGATTTGAACCCGAGATGAGAAAAGAAATCCACTGTTATTGATTATTATAAAAAGGGTAGCATGATGGCTCCCATTGTGAATTATTGAATAGTTTATTTGTGGATTTGCTTTTGAAAAGATCTAAGATAAGTTCGGAAGTTGTCTTTAGCACCGTGCGGGAGGTATAGCAGGATTGGTACTTCCCTAGAACTACGTGCCCCCATAGATTATGAGCCTAAAGCTGATTTATATTGTGATCACTAGTGTTTGGATTGATGATTTAAGGTCCTACTCCGATGGCAAGGATAGGACAGCTCTCCCCAATATGGGTTTAATGTTAGACTCCATGCAGTTCACATGGTTTATGTCGGTTGTAAGAGACTCCCAATGTGTGTGTGTGTATTCTCCTATCTAATATTAAAATTTTTATTCTTCTATCTGAGATGAAAACATATTTGTTTGAAAGACTGAGTTTGAGACAGTCATTGTTTTCGAAAGATTAAATGAACATATATTCGAAAGAGAATTGTTATGAGATTTGATTCCTTTGATGATTTGGAATCGAGATGGAAGTGAATTGAGATTTATTATGATGACTCACATGTTTCACCTAATATATTTTACTCTTTTATGATTATAATGATTTTAATTCGAGCTAAGTGAGTCATTTATATCAGCATGCATAATTTTATAAACTGTAATTTTATTAAGATATTATTTTATATATGCATTGCACCCCTATATGCTCGGTACGTTTCCATGGTACTGACCCACATATTCGTATGTGGACTACATTTTCTCAGAATGTAGGTATAAGGTATTGTGTAAATCGTCAGATCCAGTCAGTTCGCGTCATCTAGTCAGCAGGTGATGAGTCCTTTCGATTCAAGGGCTTGAGTTAGTTATACGGTTCTAGAAGAGTTGTATTTTCTATATTCAGTTGTTTTGAGTTCGGTTAGTCGATAGTCATGACCCAGCTACCTACAGTCAGTACTAGTAGAGGCTTCATAGACCGTCAATAGAAGTTGATGTATTCCATTTTAGTTTTGGTTGTAAAAGCAGAGTTGTAATCTTGTAAATTTAGTTTTGTATCTATCATATTCAGAAAAGAGTTATTTTCCACAAATTTGATTAATTTATACTTTTTGTTCAGTTGCTTGACAGTAGAAGGGTTTCCTTGGGGTCACTTGTGATCCTAAGCACCGTGTGACGTCTCGGGAACCAATTTCAGGGTGTTACAACTTCACTCTAATCCATAGGAAGATTCCCCACCCTAAACTTAAGAACATACTTTGTCCCTAAAGTATAATTCAAGAGTCGGGATGGAAATATTCCATGAGGCCTCTAGGATTAGATAGTTATATCTTAATCATCAATGTGATTTGGTGGACCCCAAACACAGCCTTTACCATGCTTCTTAACTCAGGTTTTTGGTACTCAGAATTTTCATGAACCATAGAATCAAAATAAAATCAAAAACAAAAGTGAATAGAAAGAACATAATAATAAAACACCTATCTTAACTTGGGTTACCTCCCAAGCAGCACCTGATCTAGTGTCGTGATACGACCTACATCACTATATCAACTATATTCTTTTATTATCTTTCTCCTACTCTAAGGACATATTCTCAATCTTTTCTTACATCTTGAGTCTGTACTCTCAAGGTCTGCATCATTTTCAACACTTTTCTTTTTAGGCTCCTTCTCAAGTTTGTAAACATTATGATTAAGTGGTGGATTGGGAAACTCAAAGAGATAGTTAAAAGAGTTCATTGGTTATTTGGACCCCATCCTACACGCATCCACTTCCATAGCTGTGATCAGGAACAAATATTTATAATGCAAAGGTATATTTTGGGTTTTGTAAACATTAAATACCACCTCTTCATCATCTAATCTCATCTTTAGAGTGTCCTCTCTTATATCAATCAGTGCTCCTCCTATCGCTAATAATGGACATCCTAATATGATTGGCACCCTATCATCTACATAATAATCAAGAACAATAAAACAGGAATAATGAACTTACCAATATTAAAAAGAACATCTTCATTAATTCCATCAAGGTATATTCTGGTCCTATCCACCATTTAGAGCACCATAGAGAAGGACATTTGTTTTCCCAAACTTAGAGTATTAAACATATATAGGGTAATCAAGTTTATTCTTGACCCTATATCACTCAAAGAATGTACCATATCACAATCACCAATTT